>NC_084576.2:25427500-25465000 GCF_033978685.3 Nerophis lumbriciformis
CAGGACTGCTTGTATTGCACATGATATCACATACAAGTAAACACTCTGCAGGACTGCTTGTATCGCACATGATATCACACACAAGTGAACAGGCTGCAGGACTGCTTGTATTGCACATCATGTCACACACAAGCTAACAAACTGCAGGACTGCTCGTATCGCACACAAGTAAACACGCTGCAGGACTGCTTGTATCGCACATGATATCACACACAAGCTAACAAACTGCAGGACTGCTCGTATCGCACACAAGTAAACACGCTGCAGGACTGCTTGTATCGCACATGATATCACACACAAGTGAACAGGCTGCAGGACTGCGTGTATTGCACATAATGTCACACACAAGTAGACACTCTGCAGGACTGCTTGTATCGCACATGATATCACACACAAGTAAACAAGCTGCAAGACTGCTTGTATCGTACATGATATCACATACAAGTAAACACGCTGCAAGACTGCTTGTATGGCATATCATGTTACACAAGTAAACACGCTGCAGGACTGCTTGTATCGCACATGATATCACACACAAGTGAACAGGCTGCAGGACTGCTTGTATTGCACATAATGTCACACACAAGTAAACACTCTGCAGGACTGCTTGTATAGTACATGATATCACACACAAGTAAACAAGCGGCAGGACTGATTGTATTGCACATGATATCACGTACAAGTAAACACTCTGCAGGACTGCTTGTATCGCACATAATGTCAGACACAAGTAAACACTCTGCAGGACTGCTTGTATCGCACATGATATCTCACACAAGTGAACAGGCTGCAGGACTGCTTGTATCGCACATGATGTCACACACAAGTAAACACTCTGCAGGACTGCTTGTATCGCACATGCTATCACACACAAGTGAACAGGCTGCAGGACTGCTTGCATTGCACATAATGTCACACACAAGTAAACACTCTGCAGGACTGCTTGTATCGCACATGTCACACACACACACGAGTAAACGCTGCAGGACTGCTTGTATCGCACATGTCACACACGAGTAAACACTGCAGGACTGCTTGTATCGCACACAATGTTACACACAAGTAAACACGCTGCAGGACTACTTGTATCACACATGATATCCCACACAAGTAAACACTCTGCAGGACTGCTTGTATCGCACATGAGATCCCACACAAGTAAACACGCTGCAGGACTGCTCGTATCGCACACGTTTTTTGATGATATCGGACCGATATCTGATATCAACATGGGGTCGGCACACCCCTACTGTGTACTTGCTCTATGAGGACACAAACTTGGACAGTGTTGTGCCAAGTCCGTGTCTGCAGTAATGATCTGCTGCTTCTCCTCTTTGTGATAGAGGATGGCAACCAGTGGAGTTAGTCCCTCCCCTTCTGCCACCTTGCCAAGATGGCAACCATGGAAGGCGGTGCCAGTGTGCACTCACCATCGAGGCCGTTTACTGCCTTTGACGGACGTATGCACTCAAAGTATGGGAGTGTGCCCGTGGCGTGTCAAACCAGCAGATAGCAGCAGGCACAAACATCCCTCCCACTCACTGCGTCCACTGTGACACCTTGCAGTCCACACCAGAGACCAACTCACCTGTTCGTCGTAGCCTTCGATCTTCACTGGGGTGAACTGGTCGGCGTTGTACTGTGCAAATGCGCTGCAGAAAGAAGAGGGACAGATGTTCATCACTTCATGTCAGGAAAGCCTTGCACACCTGCACGTGTGCGTATTAAGGGTCCTATTATCCCCTTTGCGCGCTTGAAGTTACACACATTTTCCTTCCACTCCCACCCGGCCTGGTGGCACGCCCACGCCGCGTGACTTAGTGTTTACACTGCAAAAAGTCTGTGTTCAAAAACAAGAAAAAAAATTAAAAAATGAGGGGTATTTTATTTGAACTAAGCTAAATTATCTGTCAATAGAACAGAAAATTCGGCTTGTCAAGACTTTCCAAAACAAGTAAAATTAAAGCTGCAAGCAGCGATGGACGGGACCGACTTTGACGGCACATAAAATCCAAACCGGAGCAGTAATTAAAACTCTTTGGTCAACTTTTAATCAGAAGGGTTCAATCTCTCTCCTGTGCTAGTTTGAAGCCGACACGACAAACGCGCTCAGAGGAGATAATGTTTGAAAAAAGGTGACTGTTTTTTTACAAAACTTTTGTTTTGAAGGGGGAATTGCAAACTTCTTGTAGATTTTTGCTCGGGGATGCCAATTTATGAAATGTAGGTCTAAGTGAGACCTACATAGAGGTTATTATTTCATGTCTCTATGACATTCCTACTGGAAGTTACAGGCAGTTTTGTCTGAGTTTTCTTCCTAGGGGGCGCTAGAGCGCAATTTTGAGTTTTGGGGTTTGTTTTTTTATTAGATCGCAATTTTTGCCAGTCCTGATGTGTGTGTCCAGTTTGGTGAGTTTTGAAGCATGTTAAGGGGGTCAAATTACAGCTCAAAGAGGCAAAAGTGACTGTTTTTACTAAACTTTTGTTTTGAAGGGGGAATCGACAACTTCCTGTTGATTGTTACTGAGAGATGTCAAAGTATGAAATCTATGTCTAAGTCAGACCTACATAGAGGTTTTTGTTTCATGTCTCTACGACATTCCTACTGGAAGTTACAGGCAGTTTTGTCTGAGTTTTCTTCCTAGGGGGCGCTAGAGCGCAATTTTGAGTTTTGGGGTTTGTTTTTTTATTAGATCGCAATTTTTGCCAGTCCTGATGTGTGTGTCCAGTTTGGTGAGTTTTGAAGCATGTTAAGGGGGTCAAATTACAGCTCAAAGAGGCAAAAGTGACTGTTTTTACTAAACTTTTGTTTTGAAGGGGGAATCGACAACTTCCTGTTGATTTTTACTGAGAGATGTCAAAGTATGAAATCTATGTCTAAGTCAGACCTACATAGAGGTTTTTGTTTCATGTCTCTACGACATTCCTACTGGGAGTTAGAGGCAGTTTTGTCTGTGTTTTCTTCCTAGGGGGCGCTAGAGCGCAATTTTGACTTTTGGGGCTAGGTTTTTTGATTAGATCGCAATTTTTGCCAGTCCTGATGTGTGTGTCAAATTTGGTGAGTTTTAAAGCATGTTAAGGGGTCAAATTACAGCTCAAAGAGGCGGCGGAATAATAATAATAAAACGCACGAAATACAATAGGGTCCTCTGTCCCAAAGGGACATTGTGGTCCCTAATTAGCTAACTTCAATGAACCCAAAAATACCTTAAAATAAGTATATTCTCACTAATAAGTGCACTTTTCTTGGTAGAAAAAAATTAGACCTTTTTGCTCAATATGTTGAAAAATATTCTTAAATTAAAGGCCTACTGAAATTTTTTATTTAAACGGGGATAGCAGATCCATTCTATGTGTCATACTTGATCATTTCGCGATATTGCCATATTTTTGCTGAAAGGATTTAGTAGAGAACATCGACGATAAAGTTCGCAACTTTTGGTCGCTGATAAAAAAAAAAGCCTTCCCTGTACCGGAAGTAGCGTGACGTCACAAGTTGAAAGTCTCCTCACATTTCTCCATTGTTTACACCAGCAGCGAGAGCGATTGGGACCGAGAAAGCGACGATTACCCCATTAATTTGAGCCAGGATGAAAGATTCGTGGATGAGGAACATGTGTTGTTGTCTTCAGAGATGTCCGATAATATTGGACTGCCGATATCATCGGCCGATAAATGCTTTAAAATGTAATATCGGAAATTATCGGTTTTAAAAAGTAAAATTTATGACTTTTTAAAACGCCGCTGTACGGAGTGGTACACGGACGTAGAGAGAAGTACAGAGCAGTTGCGTCTCCCAGTCATACTTGCCAACCCTCCCGATTTTCCCCGGAGACTCCCGAATTTCAGTGCCCCCCCCGAAAATCTCCCGGGGCAACTATTGTCCCGAATTTCTCCCGCTTTCCACCCAGACAGCAATATTGGGGGCGTGCCTTAAAAGGCGCTGCCTTTGCGTGCCGGCCCAATCACATAATATCTACGGCTTTTCACACACACAAGTGAATGCAAGGCATACTTGGTCAACAGCCATACAGGTCACACTGAGGGTGGCCGTATAAACAACTTTAACACTGTTACAAATACGCGCCACACTGTGAACCCGCAGCAAACAAGAATGACAAACACATTTCGGGAGAACATCCGCACCGTAACACAACAGAACAAATACCCAGAACCCCTTGCAGCACTAACTCTTCCGGGACGCTACCCCCTACAACCCCCCCACCCCCCCTCAGGTGTGTAGGTAGCATGGACAGTGTCAGTGCTAAGGCTAATGCTAAAGGCACACTTACTGGGCTGCACCTTCCCGGAGGAGATTGTCGTTGGCCAGCAGCAACCGCACATCTGCAACAGGCAAAGAGTCACGGAGATAAGGAGAAAGAAGACGAGGAGAAGGGATTAGCACACAGACAAGTCTGCACGCACAAACACAAAGGCTAACTCGTCTCCAAGCGCTACAAACTATTTGGGCAGAGTCCAAAAGAAGGAAGTCATAAAGAAAACATTGTCTGGTGTAAAAAATAAACATCTCTAAAAGGCACTTTCACCTTTGACTTTGGCTCCACCCAGTGGCCGGACAAGATAGGACATTCATTTTAAACTAATAGGTGTTTACAGTGTTATCCACATGTTTACACAATATTTAAAGAATACATACAAGTACACATACATGTACAGTAGTACCTTTTAAACTAATGTGGGACACAACATTAGATACACCTGCAGACTGCAGGTGTACCTAATTCACAACTCCTCCAACACGAACATTATTGTTTTTGCACTTTTTGGCTTCTTATTAAATAACTTTTGTAACCTATTTTCATGGGCTTTCCTCTTTGTGATGTTAAGTTCCTGTTATGCGCTGTTATACAGTATATGCCTTGAGCTCTTATTTTGAAGGCGCTAAGAGCGGAAGTGATGTCACGTTGCGGAGGTTTTTGAAAGAAAGTAAATAAAGTGGTCCTCGTGTAAACTGGAGCCTCCGTGTTTGTTATTTTGTAGTTTCATACAGTATAGGCGACATTTATAAACCCTCGGTTACACTTTTTTAAATAGATTCAATCTTGCACGTGGAAAGTTTAAGTGAGGGCTTTAGTTGCGGCGCATGGACTTAATTTCTAAGTAAAGGTAAGACCATAATAACGTTTTTTTTATTAAATGTGCTTTTTTGTGTGCTACAGTTTGTATGTGTAAAGTTAAAGTTAAGTTAAAGTACCAATGATTGTCACACACACACTAGGTGTGGTGAAATTTGTCCTCTGCATTTGACCCATCCCCTTGATCACCCCCTGGGAGGTGAGGGGAGCAGTGGGCAGCAGCGGCGCCGCGCCTGGGAATCATTTTTGGTGATTTAACCCCCAATTCCAACCCTTGATGCTGAGTGCAAAGCAGGGAAGAATGCTGGTATGAGCTTTTAAACATAACCCGTTAACTGCTGCCAATCAAATGGTGAATAAGATACTCTTTAGGGTTCATATGTTTGTAAATCTGACTGTGATGAAGTCAGTGCCTCACCAGCCATCAACCTCACCGCACGTCACTGGTACACATACATGTACAGTAGTACCTTTTGAACCAATAGGTGTCTATAATGTTACTCCACATAGTGCAATACTTTTTCATAACAAGGTCACTGCTGCCTAGTTTCTCTTGTTATATTCTTATTTTACTGTCATATTTTAATTCTCATTGTTGCTTTTTATTTTTATTCCAAATTGTAGTTATAATCTTATTGTAGTGTTTTTCTATTTTGTTTCCATTTATTCCCCCATTATTTACTTTTTAAATTCGATCTCAATTCTGTACACTGCTGCTGGAATTTTAATTTTCCTGAGGGAACTCTCCTGAAGGAATCAAAGTACTATCAATCTATCTATTTTTTGTGCGGTATTAGTTTAAGCAAGCCGTGTATGTCTATTATTGTGGCTGCGATGAACATCAGCACGCATTTTATGACCAATTTATGCAGAAATCCAAGTAATCCCAAAGAGTTCACATACTTTTTCTTGCAACTGTACAATGAGTACTTTGTCACGTTGTCATTGTCTACAGGCTTACTGCCCGTTAAAGACACAATGTGTGCTTTGTCGTGATTTCCAATGGCTGTGCACAGACGATGGCGTGGAGCACTGCAGATGCCACCACAGTCAGGGTGTAACGGTACACAAGAATTTCGGTTCGGTACGTACCTCGGTTTAGAGGTCACGGTTCGGTTCATTTTTGGTACAGTAAGAAAACAATGAAATTTACATTTTTGGGTTATTTATTTGCCAAATTTGTAAACAATGGCTTTATCCTTTTAACATTGGGAACACTATAATAATTCTGCTCAAAAATAGAAATAGCTGTGTGTGTGATGGATGTGAGCCACCACTAGGCTGATCAGGCAGTCATGAATGCTAAGCATAATAATAACATACATATACACACAGGGTCCATTGCCAGGGTTAATGTGGTCAACATATATAAAATAAAAACTACCGTATTTTTCGGACTATAAGTCGCAGTTTTTTTCGCTCAAGTGCGACTTATATGTTTTTTTCCTTTTTTATTATGCATTGTCGGCAGGTGCGACTTATACTCCGGTGCGACTTACCGGTATACTCCGAAAAATACGGTAAATAAGATAAGGCTCAGAATGGTTTCTTAACAAAACCTTTCTACATATAAAGTGCTTTCTTTGATTGATTGATTGAGACTTTTATTAGTAGATTGCACAGTACAGTACATATTCCGTACAATTGACCACTAAATGGTAACACCCCAATAAGTTTTTCAACTTGTTTAAGTCGGGGTCCACGTTAATCAACATTAAACTGCCTCAAGTTGTTGCTCAGTAGGGATGATGTTTGATAAGAAATTATCGAGTTCGAGCCTATTATCGAATCCTCTTATCGAACCGATTCCTTATCGATTCTCTTATCGAGTCCAGATAAGTTGTTGCATATAGAAAAAAACACAATATTTGGTTTCACAAAAGCTCACTTTTATTATATAAGAAAAAAATAAAATCTAATAAATAAATAAATAAATACTGACTGTTACCCCCCCTAAAAAAATCAAATCAAATAAATAAATATTGACTGTTGTTACCCAAAGTATATTAAGTGGGATTTTTCAGAAAAACAAATATATACAGTAACACAAAAACAACCTGTCTCTGTGATCACTATAGGTGTATAAATAATAATATAGTTTTAAAATAAAATCAGTCCCTTGGGCACAAAACTGAAAATAATACAGCTCTCCAAAAAGTGCATTTCTGCTGCGATTTGACATAACAGTTTGTTATGATGCTTTGACATTTTTGCACTTTATTTATTGAAAGAACATTCTATGAAGAGAAAAGTTGTTTGCAAATGTGGTTACAATGCTAAAGAAAAGTTAAAGCTAAAAAAAAGAAATACACTTTATTGAGTTAACATTATTTCTTTATAGGGGGAAAGATGTGATGTTATGAGCTAGGGCAGTGTTTTTCAACCTTTTTTGAGCCAAGGCACATTTTTTTCATTGTAAAAATGCGGAGGCACACCACCAGCAGAAATCATTAAAAAATGAAACTCCATAGCCGCTATTGACGATAAAAAGTTGTTCTCGCAAGTGTAGAATATGACTTTAAAGCATAACCAAGCATGCATCACTATAGCTCTTGTCTCAAAGTACCGGTAGGTGTACTGTCACCACCTGTCACATCACGCCCTGACTTATTTGGAGTTTTTTGGTGTCTTCCTGTATGTAGTGTTTTAGTTCTTGTCTTGCGCTCCTATTTTGGGCTCTTCCTGTTTTGTTGGGTATTTTCCTGGAGCAGTTTCATGTCTTCCCTGAACGCTATTCCCCGCACCTGCTTTGTTTTAGCAATCAAGGCTATTTAAGTTGTCGCTATCCTTGTCATGTCGTGTTTAGATGTACTTTGTGGACGCAGTCTGCTCCACAAGCTGTAAGTCTTTGCTGTCGTCCAGCATTCTGTTTTTGTTTACTTTGCAGCCAGTTCAGTTTTAGTGTTGTTTTGCATAGCCTTCCCTAAGCTTCAATGCCTTTTCCTAGTGGCACTCACCTTTTGTTTTATTTTGTTTATTAGATACCTTTTTACTTGCACACGTGTGATCACGACAAACCATGTTCCCGACATCTACAAAGCAATTAGCTACTTGCTGCCACCTACTGATATGGAAGAGTATTACACGGTTACTCTGCCGAGCTCTAGACAGCACCGACACTCAACAACAACACATCGTTTGCAGACTAGAATTACTGGTTTGCAAAAAATATTTTTAACACAAAAAGGTGAAATGAGATAATCTCCCACGGCACACCAGACTGTATCCCACGGCACACTAGCACAGTGGTTGAAAAACACTGAGCTAGAGAATATAACAACTACCCTACCCAGCATGCAATGGGAGTGACGAGCATGCGCAGTAGCCCCGAAAAGTGTTGTTGCATGTAGCCAGCCGGCAGCTAAGAATAAGGTTATGAGCACGCTGTGTAAGTAAACGTCAAGAACTCAGCCAACACGCCTCGTCTGCATTATTTATAATTAGACAGACAACACAAATACAGTGTGATTTTGTTTTGTTTACAAGGAAAGAAAAACAGAAGTTAAAAAAGGGAGATCATGTCATATATGTTGTATATATATGTATGTGCTGCGGTTGCTTTAAGAACGTTGCGACAGCTGCCGTAAAGGAGGTGCGTTGCTAGCCTGGTTGCTATGTTTCCGGTTGGTCGTAAAAGTGTTCGTCATGTGTTTGTACCCTGCTCAAATCTCTCAGTAAAGTTATTCATTGGATTATACCTTTTTGTTTTGAACTTTATTACACCTTGGAGCGCTTTTTCCGGTCCATTGTTTTTCCTGCTTCACCGATCTGCGCCTAATGACTGAGCTACGTGACGTCATTTCTTGTGATGTCTCACGCTGCATTTCTGGTCGGGATGGGATTCGTTCCGAGGGATCCGAATAAAGAACCAACTCTTTTTCTTTACTATAGTGGTCTCGATAACGGGTACCGGTTCTCAAAAAGGGATTCGAGTCCGAGGACTCGGTTCTTTTCTTATCGAACAACCGGGAAAACCGGTTTCGAGTATCATCCCTATTGCGCAGATTAAATAAGATGACATAACTTTTCTTCTACATATAAAAAGTGCAACATTAAAGGGGAACATTATCACCAGACCTATGTAAGCGTCAATATATACCTTGATGTTGCAGAAAAAAGACCATATATTTTTTTAACCGATTTCCGAACTCTAAATGGGTGAATATTGGCGAATTAAACGCCTTTCTATTATTCGCTCTCGTAGCGATGACGTCACATCGGGAAGCAATCCGCCATTTTCTCACTTTCGTCGGTGTGTTGTCGGAGGGTGTAACAACACGAACAGGGACGGATTCAAGTTGCACCAGTGGCCCAAAGATGCGAAAGTGGCAAGAAATTGGACGAAATTTGTTCAAAATACGAGGGTGTGGGGAAAGCCGACGAAATGGTCGGTCGTTTGTTCCGCACACTTTACCGACGAAAGCTATGCTACGACAGAGATGGCAAGAATGTGTGGATATCCTGCGACACTCAAAGCAGATGCATTTCCAACGATAAAGTCAAAGAAATCTGCCGCCAGACCCCCATTGAATCTGCCGGAGTGTGTGAGCAATTCAGGGACAAAGGGCCTCGGTAGCACGGCAAGCAATGGCGGCAGTTTGTTCCCGCAGACGAGCGAGCTAAACCCCCTGGATGTCTTGGCTCACACCGTCCCTTATGCCACCGAAGATGATCAAGAGAAGAATATCGACCCTAGCTTCCCTGGCCTGCTGACATCAACTCCAAAACTGGACAGATCAGCTTTCAGGAAAAGAGAGCGGATGAGGGTATGTCTACAGAATATATTAATTGATGAAAACTTTATTCATTACTCGCGGTTTTACGTAAATTATTATACATAAACTGTGTTTACCGTATTTTCCGCACTATAAGGCGCACCGGATTATTAGCCGCACCTTCTATGAATTACATATTTCATAATTTTGTCCACCAATAAGCCGCCCCGGACTAAAAGCCGCGCCTACGCTGCGCTAAAGTGAATGTCAAAAAAACGCTGCGCTAAAGTGAATGTCAAAAAAACAGTCAGATAGTTCAGTCAAACTTTAATAATATATTGAAAACCAGCGTTCTAACAACTCTGTCCCAAAATGTACGCAAATGTGCAATCACAAACATAGTAAAATTCAAAATGGTGTAGAGCAATAGCAACATAATGTTGCTCGAACGTTAATGTCACAACACACAAAATAAACATAGCGCTCACCTTCTGAAGTTATTCTTCATTCGTAAATCCTTCGAATTCTTCGTCTTCGGTGTCCGAATTGAAAAGTTGCGCTAGCGTGGGATCCAAAATGGCCGGTTCCGTCTCGTAGAAGTCATCGGGAGTCAGTGTCGCTGTTGTTCTGTGAATCCTGCCTTCCGGAAAGCTCGGACCACAGTTGTGACCGAAATATCTGCCCAAGCATTTACGATCCACTGGCAGATGTTGGCGTATGTCGTCCGAGGCTGTCTGCCCGTCTTAGTGAAGGTGTGTTCGCCTTCGGAGCTGTGTGAAAAAAGCCACCCGGCCTCTTCGCGTAAACTTCCCTTAACCACTCGCTCATCTTTTCTTCATCCATCCATCCCTTCGAGTTAGCTTTTATGATGACGCCGGCTGGAAAGGTCTCTTTTGGCAAGGTCTTCCTTTTGAATATCACCATGAGTGGAAGTTAGCATGGCAAGCTAGAACCACAGTGAAGGATGACTTCTCATTCCCTGTGGAGCGAATATTCACCGTACGTGCTCCCGTTCCACAGTGCGGTTCAGTTGCTGTGAAATACGGTAGTAATCCGTGTGCGGATGGAGAGATTGCGTCTTTTTATGACCCGGATCGTTTAGTAGGAGCCATTTTGTGGTCTTTACAGATGTAAACAGGAAATGAAACGTACGGTGATATCCGCGCGTTTTTTCTTCTTCTTCCGGGGGCGGGTGAAGCGCTTCCTGTTCTATGGGGGCGGGTGAAGCGCTTCCTGTTCTATGGGGGCGGGTGCTTTCCTTGGCGGTTGCTTGCGTAGAAGAAGAAGCGCTTCCTGTTCTACCGGGAAAAAAGATGGCGGCTGTTTACCGAAGTTGCGAGACCGAAACTTTATGAAAATGAATCGTAATAAAGCGCACCGGGTTATTAGGCGCACTGTCAGCTTTTGAGAAAAATTGTGGTTTTTAGGTGCGCCTTATAGTGCGGAAAATACGGTACCAATAATTTAGCTTAAAAACATTTTTTTTTTCAATCATTCGAGTACATTCGGGTAGTCTTGTGTAATGCAGTATTTTGTGTCTATTTAGGTATGGTTAACCTGAGTGCTGAAATCGTGGAAAAATATATGTTCTTAGCACGCCTGAAATGGGCTGTCTGCACTCTCAAAGTGCATGTTGTTGCCAAATGTATTTCATATGCTGTAAACCTAGTTCATAGTTGTTAGTAATTATCTTATCAGACAGTGTTAAGCCGCTGAAATCCGAGTCTGAATCCAAGCTAATGTCGCTATACCTTGCTGTTATTTCCGCCATGTTTGTTTGTATTGGCATCACTGTGTGACGTCACAGGAAAATGGACGGGTGTTTATAACGATGGTTAAAATCAGGCACTTTGAAGCTTTTTTTAGGGATATTGCGTGATGGGTAAAATTTTGAAAAAAACTTCGAAAAATAAAATAAACCACTGGGAACTGATTTTTACTGGTTTTAACCCTTCTGAAATTGTGATAATGTTCCCCTTTAAACAGTTTCAAGTCAACCCAACCTCAGTTTAACTTTTCTTTCCCGTCCCCCAGCCTTTAACCCTGGTGACTTTCACTCAATCTTCATGTTTTTTGCCAGAAAAATCAGTTTATCCACATTGTCTGCAGAAAGAAAAAGTGGGTCAAAATCTAGTTTTTAATGCAATATGGTCTTAAATCTGCTGCTATAAAAACATTTGTTATTGCTTTAGCCCTGCCTGACTCGCCGAGGAGAGGCTGCTTGAATGCGGTGTTTGCACGACGCTCGTCTTTCTCGTCGTTGAAGCGATGTTCACTTGGGGGTCGTGCCGCTTCAAACAGGTTAGCATGTTTGACGTGTTGCCAGAAGCATACGCTGCTGAACCAAAGCGCTTTTGCTTTGTTGTCGTAGCCCGGTCGCTGCTAGCGTGCCGTGTGTTTTTTGATTGATTGAGACTTTTATTAGTAGGTTGCACAGTGAAGTACATATTCCGTACAATTGACCACTAAATGGTAACACCCCAATAAGTTTTTTTAAGTCAGGGTCCACTTAAATTGATTCATGATACAGATATATACTATCATCATAATACAGTCATCACACAAGATAATCATCAGGGTGTATACATTGAATTATTTACATTATTTACAATTCGGGGTGTGGAGGGGGGGGTGGTTAGGTTTGGTTGTTATCAGTCATCAATAATTGAGAGCAGAGAAATGGATATTGGAACAGTGTAGGTATGACTTGGTAGGATATGTACAGCAAGTAGTGGACATAGAGAGAGAGAGAGATCAGAAGGCATAAGAAAAATATCTGCATTTGATTGTTTACATTTGATTATTAACAATCCGGGGAGGGTGTTAGTTTAGGGTTGAAGTTGCCTGGAGGTGTACTTTTATTGCGGTTTTGAAGGAGGATAGAGATGCCCTTTCTTTTATACCTGTTGGGAGCGCATTCCACATTGATGTGGCATAGAAAGAGAATGAGTTAAGACCTTTGTTAGATCGGAATCTGGGTTTAACGTGGTTAGTAGAGCTCCCCCTGGTGTTGTGGTTATGGCGGTCATTTACGTTAAGGAAGTAGTTTGACATGTACTTCGGTATCAGGGAGGTGTAGCGGATTTTATAGACCAGGCTCAGTGCAAGTTGTTTTACTCTGTCCTCCACCCTGAGCCAGCCCACTTTGGAGAAGTGGGTAGGTGTGATCTGGGGTGGAGGTCTAGAAGTAATATGACTAGCTTGTTCAGGGATGTTTGGAGTCTAGATTTGAGGGTTTTGGAGGTGCTAGGGTACCAGGAGGTGCATGCGTAATCGAAAAAGGGTTGAACGAGAGTTCCCGCCAGAATCTTCATGGTGCTTTTGTTGACCAGAGAGGAGATTCTATAGAGAAATCTCTGTTGTGCCCCGGTGTGCATTGTTTACAGAACGTGCGGTACGCTACTTAATATGTCCGTGTGGAAACTCGTTCGGTACACCTCCGAACTGAACCGAAACCGTTACACCCTTACTTGTGTTCCTGTTTTGTTGTTTGCCTATACATGCTATAAGTTTGATTTATTGCTCATATTTAGATTTGTCGTTGTGTTTTACCTTTGTAGTTGTGTGTACAAATGGTGCCGCTGAAGTGGCAGCTGTTTGCATCAGCTCTGTGTTTTTTTCATGTATTTCATGTTCTCTGATGTTTTCCTTTTTTACCTTACTTTTGCCTTTTGTCAACTTGTGTCTGCACAGCGAGCACATCTTTTTTCCCCCCATCCTGGGATGCATAAAGTCTCTCCTATCCCATAAGAATTGTCCGAGAGCGGTATGAGAGCCCAGGTACTACTGTACACACAAGAATGCTGTTGAAACTCACCGTTGAAAACTTCGTTAAACTCTCCGGGTGGTGCATGAATGATGAATTTTGCTGCTATGCGCACCTGTAGCCAAGACATAAAGTACAAATAGTTAGTGCTTTGTCTTCTCATTTGATCCGAACATTTTCAAGGTGACATTTTAGTAGCTTTGCACAATTTTTGACTGCACGTAAAAAAATGTTCAGCAGAGCATGAATGCATGTACATGTGTGCACATGCCCATTTTCTCCTTCTACATTTCTCTGCTGCAGCTCCACAACACTTCCTGTTTGGAGGTCACATGACGGTGCAACCACAGCTCCTCCCTACCACATCACTCACAGCCATATAAGGGCATGAAAATGTGCTGAGGACTCGCTAGATGGTTGACAGGGTCTGATGTCTCAGTCAGGTTGTCGCATGTCGATGAGGTGTGTGTGTGTGTGTGTCTCCAGGGCCCTCATCAGCAGTGCGTGTTTGTGCATGTAGAGCGAATGAGGACGTTGGACGCAGGCGTCGAAGTGTGCAGCGACGCACTTCGGGTGAACAATCCAAAAGTCAAATGCGCACGCATGTTGTCATGCGGTTTACGAAAAAAAGAGCGTGTGACATCTGGGTGCATAATAATGCCGCAAGATGAGACGTAACCTGTCAGACAGGTGTGTTCATGAGGTCATGGAGAAAAAAAATGTGATGGAACTTTCCTGGAAATGAATACCAGCGTTGGCGTTAACGCACTTTTGTCTTTTTACGCATTGAAGTCAGAAAGGACGCAAATTTTTACAAACATTTTTACCGCCCGGTTTGCTTGTTTTTTTGTGTGTGTTTTGTTTTGTTCATATTTGCCGGGTCAAATTATTAATAATTATTCATTTATAATTATAGGTCGGGGCAGGGCAGCTTTAAAGGGGAACATTATCACCAGACCTATGTAAGCGTCAATATATACCTTGATGTTGCAGAAAAAAGACCATATATTTTTTTAACCGATTTCCGAACTCTAAATGGGTGAATGTTGGCGAATTAAACGCCTTTCTATTATTCGCTCTCGGAGCGATGACGTCGCGCATCGGGAAGCAATCCGCCATTTTCTCACTTTCGTCGGTGTGTTGTCGGAGGGTGTAACAACACGAACAGGGACGGATTCAAGTTGCACCAGTGGCCCAAAGATGCGAAAGTGGCAAGAAATTGGACGAAATTTGTTCAAAATGCGAGGCTGTGGGGAAAGCCGACGAAATGGTCAGTCGTTTTTTTCCGCACACTTTACCGACGAAAGCTATGCTACGACAGAGATGGCAAGAATGTGTGGATATCCTGCGACACTCAAAGCAGATGCTGACATCAACTCCAAAACTGGACAGATCAGCTTTCAGGAAAAGAGAGCGGATGAGGGTATGTCTACAGAATATATTAATTGATGAAAACTTGATTCATTACTCACGGTTTTACGTAAATTATTATACATAAACTGTGTTTACCAGTAATTTTGCTTAAAAACATTTATTTTTTTCAATCATTCGAGTACATTCTTGTGTAATGCAGTATTTTGTGTCTATTTAAGTATGGTCAACCTGAGTGCTGAAATCGTGGAAAAATATATGTTCTTAGCGTGCCTGAAATGGGCTGTCTGCAATCTCAAAGTGCATGTTGTTGCCAAATGTATTTCATATGCTGTAAACCTAGTTCAGGGGTCGGCACCCCAAAATGTTGAAAGAGCCATATTGGACCAAAAATACAAAAAAAAAAAATCTGTCTGGAGCCGCAAAAAATTAAAAGCCATATTACATACAGATAGTGTGTCATGAGATATACGTTGAATTAAGAGGACTTAAAGGAAACTAAATGACCTCAAATATAGCTACAAATGAGGCATTATGATGCAATATGTACATATAGCTAGCCTAAATAGCATGTTAGCATCGATTAGCTTGCAGTCATGCAGTGACCAAATATGTCTGATTAGCACTCCAACAAGTCAATAACAATAACAAAACTCACCCTTCGTGCACAACCTTAAAAGTTTGGTGGACAAAATGAGACAGAAAAAGAAGTGGCATAAAACACGTCCTAGAAAGTCGGAGAAAGTTGTACATGTAAACAAACTACGGTGAGTTCAAGGACCGCCAAAATTAGTAGGACAAAACGGCGCTCGCCAAATACTCGAATCAGTGAAGCATGTTTAATATAAACAGTGTGCTTTATAACAATTAGGGAGGTTTGTGTCATGTTTGTCCTCCTACAGAAACCATATTAAAACAAAAAATATATTTTTTTCTCCTCATCTTTTTCCATTTTTCATACATTTCTGAAAAAGCTCTAGAGAGCCACTAGGGCGGTGCTAAAGAGCCGCATGCGGCTCTAGAGTCGCGGGTTGCCGACCCCTGACCTAGTTCATAGTTGTTAGTTTCCTTTAATGCCAAACAAACACATACCAATCGTTGGTTAGAAGGCGATCGCCGAATTCGTCCTCGCTTTCTCCCGTGTCGCTGGCTGTCGTGTCGTTTTCGGCGGTTTCGCTTGCATACGGTTCAAACCGATATGGCTCAATAGCTTCAGTTTCTTCTTCAATTTCGTTTTCGCTACCTGCCTCCACACTACAACCATCCGTTTCAATACATGCGTAATCTGTTGAATCGCTTAAGCCGCTGAAATCCGAGTCTGAATCCGAGCTAATGTCGCTATAGCTTGCTGTTCTATCCGCCATGTTTGTTTGTATTGGCATCACTATGTGACGTCACAGGAAAATGGACGTGTGTATATAACGATGGTTAAAATCAGGCACTTTGAAGCTTTTTTTTTTTTAGGGATATTGGTAAAATTTTGAAAAAAACTTCGAAAAATAAAATAAGCCACTGGGAACTGATTTTTAATGGTTTTAACCCTTCTGAAATTATGATAATGTTCCCCTTTAATGAATTACGTAACGTTTATGACAATCTTTTTCCAGCCGCTCTGCCCCACATCTTTGGAACTCTTTGCCACCAGACCTTCGTAACTTAGACTCAATATCCCTCTTCAAATCAAGACTCAAAACACACCTATTCCTGACTGCTTATTCATTGTAATCATCTTTTCTTCTCTATCTTTGTTGTTGTTTTTATCCAATTTGATTTTATTGTTTTGATTTTGTACGGTGTCCTTGAGTGCCCAGAAAGGCGCCTTATAAATAAAATGTATTATTATTATTATATGACAGATATTGATAGGACAATGCATACATTTATCATTTGTTTTCAAAACGGTTACAAAAAAGTGGGACTCCATTTCTAGGGACACCATCAAGTCATAGAAATTCCTAGCGTCAACACTGTAATACTACTAATAAAATGTGTTCCAACATAAAAATAAAATATGCTTAATATAGAGCTGGGCAATATGGCAGACAACTGTATCACCATACAAGTGTTTTGTATCAGTCCATATTGATAATTATTGGTATTTTTTTTTAATCACCTTTGGAAAATAAGAAAAATATATTGTATTTGAAATGTGACTTCCTCTGATTATAAACCCTCAGCTATCAAAGCAGAAAGGAAAACAATGTCAACAAAATATTAAAATCACATTGAACACTTAACAATAAGCGCTTGAAAATAAGGATAATATAAGAAATGCTTCACAAACTATAAGAAAATAGTGCAAAGTGTGAAAATGTAAGCAGAGAAACTTGAGGAACTATTTTCTGCAGGTTTAGTGGCAGGAAGGTGTGCTATTAGCGGTCTTGGTGGGGACAAGCACCTTGCATCATTACCTGAGCAAAAACTAAATATCCCTGTAAGAAACTGGTAATGGAAACACCCATGTTTGGAAAAAACGTTTTTACGCTCTCATGAGGTAGTTTTTCCCAGACGTTTCGATGTTGAAGTGTGTCCCAAAAGCATGATGGAAACATTTTTTTGCCATTTACAGGACACTTAAACACAAAACCAGCGGGTGGGGACCATTGTCGGTCTCGTAGGTCCCTTCTGGCAACAGAGGCCGAGACACCCACATGTCCCGACAATGTTGAGGAGTCCACAATGTCTGTGAATTACTCCTTGACCATTCTGTCCCTAAAATCTTTTAATGGTCTCCGCTGCCAGACGCAAGGAAGGTGCCTTTGTGCGATTACCCTGTGCCTTCGTCAACTGTTGTCGTCACAGCAACAGCGGTGGCTGTAATATCTTTCTCAACGTGGAGTCTCGTGGGATGAGATTCTATGAGAATTACAGCTCACAACGCTTTATTTGAAACACAAAATTTTAGAAATATCGCTTTTAATTTACGAAAAACTGCAATGAAAACAGCCATTTACAGACCACAACGGTCTGACTACGGTCCTTTTGAAAACATACAAAAACTGTCCAATAGACATCTTCACTTTTATCCACAATTTCTTCAGTTTCACTTTCTCTTCTCACTCCTTGCCAAGAATCAACCAAGTGTCACTCCCAGCGATAAGTGATCACTTCCTGTGTTGTTGCTCGGTTACCAAGGCTTACCTTGGCTACCTTTGTTCATGCAACCAACCTTGCTTTGCAACTTCCGCTTTCTTCCGGCCAAGTAGAAGAAAAAAATGGTTGAACATTTTAACAGACACATTTTTTATTGATATGGGTTACATCTCTATCTCGATATATATTGACATCGGTTTATTGATACGGATTACATCTCTATCGCGATATATATTGACATCGGTTTATTGATATGGATTACATCTCTATCGCGATATATATTGACATCAGTTTATTGATACGGATTACATCTCTATCGCGATATATATTGACATCAGTTTATTGATATGGATTACATCTTTCAAAGGATACAGTATATTGACATCGGTTTATTGATATGGATTACATCTCTATCGCGATATTTATTGACATTGGTTTATTGATATGGATTACATCTTATTCGCGATATTTATTGACATTGGTTTATTGATATAGATTACATCTTTCAAAGGATACAGTATTTTGACATCGGTTTATTGATATGGATTACATCTCTATCGCGATATATATTGCCATCGGTTTATTGATATGGATTACATCTTTCAAAGGATACAGTATTTTGACATCCGTTTATCGATATGGATTACATCTTTCAAAAGGATACAGTATTTTGACATCGGTTTATTGATATGGATTACATCTTTCAAAGGATACAGTATTTTGACATCGGTTTATTGATATGGATTACATCTATATCGTGATATATATTGCCATCGGTTTATTGATATGGATTACATCTTTCAAAGGATACAGTATTTTGACATCGGTTTATTGATATGGATTACATCTATATCGTGATATATATTGCCATCGGTTTATTGATATAGATTACATCTTTCAAAAGATACAGTATTTTGACATCGATTTATTGATATGGATTACATCTCTATCGCGATAAATATTGACATCGGTTTATTGATATGAATTACATCTTTCAGAGGATACAGTATTTTGACATCTGTTTATTGATATGTATTACATCTTTCAGAGGATACAGTATTTTGACATCGGTTTATTGATATGGATTACATCTCTATCGCGATATATATTGCCATCGGTTTATTGATATGGATTACATCTTTCAAAGGATACAGTATTTTGACATCCGTTTATCGATATGGATTACATCTTTCAAAGGATACAGTATTTTGACATCGGTTTATTGATATGGATTACATCTATATCGTGATATATATTGCCATCGGTTTATTGATATGGATTACATCTTTCAAAGGATACAGTATTTTGACATCGGTTTATTGATATGGATTACATCTATATCGTGATATATATTGCCATCGGTTTATTGATATAGATTACATCTTTCAAAAGATACAGTATTTTGACATCGATTTATTGATATGGATTACATCTCTATCGCGATAAATATTGACATCGGTTTATTGATATGAATTACATCTTTCAGAGGATACAGTATTTTGACATCTGTTTATTGATATGTATTACATCTTTCAGAGGATACAGTATTTTGACATCGGTTTATTGATATGGATTACATCTCTATCGCGATATATATTGACATCGGTTTATTGATATGGATTACATCTTTCAGAGGATACAGTATTTTGAAATCGGTTTATTGATATGGATTACATGTCTATCGCGATATATATTGACATCGGTTTATTGATATGGATTACATCTTTCAAAGGATACAGTATTTTGACATCGGTTTATTGATATGGATTACATCTTTCAGAGGATACAGTATTTTGAAATCGGTTTATTGATATGGATTACATCTCTATCGCGATATATATTGCCATTGGTTTATTGATATGGATTTCATCTCTATCGCGATATATATTGCCATCGGTTTATTGATATGGATTACATCTTTCAAAGGATACAGTATTTTTGACATCGGTTTATTGATATGGATTACATCTCTATCGCGATATATATTGACATCGGTTTATTGATATGGATTACATCTTTCAAAGGATACAGTATTTTGACATCGGTTTATTGATATGGACTACATCTCTATCGCGATATATATTGACATTAGGGCTGCAACTAACAACTAATTTGATAATCGATTAATCTGTCAATTATTACTTCAATTAATCGATTAATAATCGGATAAAAGAGAAACTACGTTTCTATCCTTTCCAGTATTTTATTGGGGAAAAAAACAGCATACTGGCACCATACTTATTTTGATTATTGTTTCTCAGCTGTTTGTGAATGTTGCAGTCTATAAATAAAGGTGTATTAAAAATAAATAAATAAATAAATAAAGTAGCCTCTGCGCATGCGCATAGTATAGATCCAACGAATCGATGACTAAATTAATCGGGAACTATTTTTATAATTGATTTTAATCGATTAGTTGTTGCTGCCCTAATTGACATTGGTTTATTGATATACATCTCTATCGGTTTATCGCCGAGCGCTAGCTTCTCGGTCACAAAAGACATTGTGCATGTCCCCTCATCCCTGAAGGAGTTGTGGGCCCAGAGACTAGAAGCAGACCTTGGCGCAGGACCATGCAAAGAGACATTCCCAGAAGCTGCCTTGTCTGTCTGACATATAAGTATGCAGCATAATTAGCACATAATTACAGGCCTCTTTGCTTCTAGGCCAACTGTCTATTCCGCTGAGTAATCCTGTGGAGACTTGAATCGGGCTGCAGGCTTAATTGACATTGAGGTTTTAATTACTGCAATAAATAACTACAATAGGCCGAATTTTGGTTGTTTTTTTAATCTCCGCCGTCACCGCCATTTGAGTGACAGACATGTTGGCCAATCAGAATTGTCGAGCCTCGCCTTTCTTCGTCCCTGGCTTCAAACGGGGAGAGAGAGGTCTCACTCCGTGCACGGCTCTCAGCACATTCAACTGCAGAATTAACTGAGCCGACTCGCCAGGAAGAAGCTCCGCAAAGTAACAAAAATATGATTATAAAGATAAATTGTGGTAATATTTCATCTTCAAGTCGCACGGGCAATATGAGCCCATCAACACGGGAAAAACGAGAGAAAATGTTGTGTCCACGTGATGGCAACATCTCACCTTATTTTTGAGTTGTGCGATACGAGTGGCTAGAAAGATGTTTGCCTTTTTGCAGACTTCATGTGGTCACATTTATTACGTAGGAAACATGAAATAAACAAAATTCTCTTACAATTCGACCCAGACAAAGGGTTATTTGTCCAACTTCACTTACAGTAAATGTCAGAAACGAGCAATGAGATTTTGGGGATGATGCGGATCACCGCCTGGATTCAGGCTCTTTCAAAAACATTTTCTTACTACTCGACCCAGACAAAGTGTTATTTGTCCAACTTCACTTACAGGAAATAAATATTTTCTTACAATTCGACCCAGACAAAGGGTTATTTGTCCAACTTCACTTACAGGATATAAACATTTTCTTACAATTCGACCCAGACAAAGGGTTATTTGTCCAACTTCTCTTACAGGAAATGTCAGAAACGAGCAATGAGATTTTGGGGATGATGCGGATCACCGCCTGGATTCAGGCTCTTTCAAAAACATTTTCTTACGACTCGACCCAGACAAAGTGTTATTTGTCCAACTTCACTTACAGGAAATAAACATTTTTTTTACAGTTCGACCCAGACAAAGGGTTATTTGTCTAACTTCACTTACAGGAAATAAACAACATTTTCTTACAATTTGACCCAGACAAAGGGTTATTCGTCCAACTTCACTTACAGGAAATAAACAACATTTTCTTACAATTTGACCCAGACAAAGGGTTATTCGTCCAACTTCACTTACAAGAAATAAACAACATTTTCTTACAATTTGACCCAGACAAAGGGTTATTTGTCCAACTTCACTTACAGGAAATAAACATTTTCTTACAATTCGACCCAGACAAAGTGGTATTTGTCCAACTTCACTTACAGGAAATAAACAACATTGTCTTACAATTCGACCCAGACAAAGGGTTATTTGTCCAACTTCACTTACAGGAAAGAAACATTTTCTTACAATTCGACCCAGACAAAGGGGTATTTGCCTAACTTCACTTACAGGAAATAAACATTTGCTTACAATTCGACCCAGACAAAGGGTTATTTTTCCAACTTCACTTACAGGAAATAAACAACATTTTCTTACAATTTGACCCAGACAAAGGGTTATTCGTCCAACTTCACTTACAGGAAATAAACAACATTTTCTTACAATTCTACCCAGACAAAGGGTTATTTGTCCAACTTCACTTACAGGAAATAAACGACATTTTCTTACAATTCGACCCAGACGAAGGGTTATTTGTCCAACTTCACTTCCATGAAATAAAACGACATTTTCTTACAATTCGACCCAGGCGAAGGGTTATTTGTCCAACTTCACTTACAGGAAATAAACATTTTCTTACAATTTGACCCAGACAAAGGGTTATTCGTCCAACTTCACTTACATGAAATAAACAACATTTTCTTACAATTCGACCCAGACGAAGGGTTATTTGTCCAACTTCACTTACAGGAAATAAAAATGTTCTTACAATTCCACCCGGACAAAGGGTTATTTGTCCAACTTCACTTACAAAAAATAAACAACACTTTCTTACAATTTGACCCAGACAAAGGGTTATTCGTCCAACTTCACTTACAGAAAATAAACAACATTTTCTTACAATTCGACCCAGACAAAGGGGTATTTGTCCAACTTCACTTACAGGAAATAAACATTTACTTACAATTCAACCCAGACGAAGGGTTATTTGTCCAACTTCACTTACATGAAATAAACAACATTTTCTTACAATTCGACCCAGACAAAGGGTTATTTGTCCAACTTCACTTACAGGAAAGAAACATTTTCTTATAATTCGACCCAGACAAAGGGTTATTTGTCCAACTTCACTTACAGGAAATAAACAACATTGTCTTACAATTCGACCCAGACAAAGGGTTATTTGTCCAACTTCACTTACAGGAAATAAACATTTTCTTACAATTCGACCCAGACAAAGGGTTATTTGTCCAACTTCACTTACAGTAAATGTCAGAAACGAGCAATGAGATTTTGGGGATGATGCGGATCACCGCCTGAATTCAGGCTCTTTCAAAAACATTTTCTTACGACTCGACCCAGACAAAGTGTTATTTGTCCAACTTCACTTACAGGAAATAAACATTTTCTTACAATTCGACCCAGACAAAGGGTTATTTGTCCAACTTCACTTACAGTAAATGTCAGAAACGAGCAATGAGATTTTGGGGATGATGCGGATCACCGCCTGAATTCAGGCTCTTTCAAAAACATTTTCTTACGACTCGACCCAGACAAAGTGTTATTTGTCCAACTTCACTTACAGGAAATAAACATTTTCTTACAATTCAACCCAGACGAAGGGTTATTTGTCCAACTTCACTTACAGTAAATGTCAGAAACGAGCAATGAGATTTTGGGGATGATGCAGATCACCGCCTGGATTCCGGCTCTTTAAACAACATTTTCTTACAATTCGACCCAGACAAAGGGTTATTTGTCCAACTTCAGGGTTTTTCCTCAGAATCATGCAGCCCACGAGCTGGTGAGTCGTGCGATACGAGTGGCCAGAAAGATGTGTGCCGTGTTCTTCCTCTTTGCAGATTTCATGTGGTCACATTTATTACGTAGGACTTTCAGACCTGCAAGCCTGGCAGTGGACCCGCTTGGCCAAGTTGTAAAGAGTGTGGGCAGCTCCCCGAAGAGCACGTCAGCGTGACACATGGAGTCTCCATTCTTCACGGCATTAAGGTGGGCCGAGCAGGCAGACATGACGTCAGCCAGAGAGCTGAAATAACAAAAGGGACAAAACATCGTCGCCCTGTGGGAGTCTTGAGGTCTTTGTGCGGCCTTGGCCCTTTATTGCTGCTTACTGTACGTGCATTCAAGACCAGGTCTCACGAGTCTGAAACTGACCCAGATGCTAACACTTACCAGTAGACACTACAATAAGGAATCCTTTCAGAGAGGGTGTGTGTGTAGTCATGAATATTTATACATCGCCAGCAGATTAGTGGCTGTCAAAGAGCTGCAGGCCGACTCCAATCAAACACTCCTCAGTCTAGTGAGGAGGCGGCAGAAAGACTCTCCTCCACCAGCTTGTTCAATCCCCGAGAAATAAAGGATCGGGACTTTTACAACAACAGCAAACGCGTGCTGTGATGATAAAAATAGCACCGAGGAAAGATTCTCACGTCCATTCCAAAAAAACAACAATTATCTTGTCATTTCCAATGAAAAAGGATCACATGAGGACTCTTTAAGATCTCCATTCCTGGCAATGATAGTGTGGTATGTACGACGACCCAGACAAAGGGTTATTTGTCCAACTTCACTTAAAAATCTCCAAAACGAGCAATTCGATTTTGGGGATGATGCGGATCACCGCCTGCATTCAGGCTCTTTAAATAACATTTCCATACAATTCGACCCAGACAAAGGGTTATTTGTCCAACTTCACTTACAGGTAATGTCAGAAACGAGCAATGAGATTTTGGGGATGATGCGGATCACCGCCTGGATTCAGGCTCTCTAAACAACATTTTCTTACAATTCGACCCAGACAAAGGGTTATTCGTCCAACTTCACTTACAGGAAATAAACATTTTCCTACAATTCGACCCAGACAAAGGGTTATTCGTCCAAGTTCACTTACAGGAAATAAACATTTTCTTACAATCGACCCGGACAAAGGGTTATTCGTCCAACTTCACTTATAGGAAATAAACATTGTCTTACAATTCGACCCAGACAAAGGGTTTTGTCCAACTTCACTTACAGGAAATAAACAACATTTCTTACAATTTGACCCAGACAAAGGGTTATTCGTCCAACTTCACTTACAGGAAATAAACAACATTTTCTTACAATTTGACCCAGACAAAGGGTTATTTGTCCAACTTCACTTATAGGAAATAAACATTGTCTTACAATTCGACCCAGACAAAGGGTTATTTGTCCAACTTCACTTATAGGAAATAAACATTGTCTTACAATTCGACCCAGACAAAGGGTTTTGTCCAACTTCACTTACAGGAAATAAACAACATTTCTTACAATTTGACCCAGACAAAGGGTTATTCGTCCAACTTCACTTACAGGAAATAAACAACATTTTCTTACAATTTGACCCAGACAAAGGGTTATTTGTCCAACTTCACTTATAGGAAATAAACATTGTCTTACAATTCGACCCAGACAAAGGGTTATTTGTCCAACTTCACTTACAGGAAATAAACATTTTCTTACAATTCGACCCGGACAAAGGGTTATTCGTCCAACTTCACTTAGAGGAAAAAACAACATTTTCTTACAATTTGACCCAGACAAAGGGTTATTTGTCCAACTTCACTTATAGGAAATAAACATTGTCTTACAATTCGACCCAGACAAAGGGTTATTTGTCCAACTTCACTTACAGGAAATAAACAACATTTTCTTACAATTTGACCCAGACAAAGGGTTATTCGTCCAACTTCACTTAGAGGAAAAACAACATTTTCTTACAATTTGACCCAGACACAGGGTTATTTGTCCAACCTCACTTACATGAAATAAACAAAATTTTCTTATAATTCGACCCAGACAAAGGGTTATTTGTCCAACTTCACCTACAGGAAATAAACAACATTTTCTTACAATTCGACCGGACAAAGGGTTATTTGTCCAACTTCACTTACAGGAAATAAACAACATTTTCTTACAATTTGACCCAGACAAAGGGTTATTCGTCCAACTTCACTTACAGGAAATGTCAGAAACGAGCAATGAGATTATGGGGATGATGCGGATCACCGCCTGGATTCAGGCTCTTTCAAAAACATTTTCTTACGATTCGACCCAGACAAAGGGTTATTTGTCCAACTTCACTTACATGAAATAAACAACATTTTCTTACAATTCGACCCGGACAAAAGGTTATTTGTCCAACTTCACTTACAGGAAATGTCAGAAACGAGCAATGAGATTTTGGGGATGATGCGGATCACCGCCTGGATTCAGGCTCTTGAAACAACATTTTCTTACGATTCGACCCAGACAAAGGGTTATTTGTCCAACATCACTTTCACTTACAGGAAATGTCAGAAATAAGCAATGATATTTTGGGGATGATGCGGATCACCGCCTGGATTCAGGCTCTTTCAAAAACATTTTCTTACGATTCGACCCAGACCAAGGGTTATTTGTCCAACTTCACTTACATGAAATAAACAACATTTTCTTACAATTCGACCCGGACAAAAGGTTATTTGTCCAACTTCACTTACAGGAAATGTCAGAAACGAGCAATGAGATTTTGGGGATGATGCGGATCACCGCCTGGATTCAGGCTCTCTAAACAACATTTTCTTACAATTCGACCCAGACAAAGGGTTATTCGTCCAACTTCACTTACAGGAAATAAACATTTTCTTACAATTCGACCCAGACAAAGGGTTATTCGTCCAACTTCACTTACAGGAAATAAACATTTTCTTACAATCGACCCGGACAAAGGGTTATTCGTCCAACTTCACTTATAGGAAATAAACATTGTCTTACAATTCGACCCAGACAAAGGGTTTTGTCCAACTTCACTTACAGGAAATAAACAACATTTCTTACAATTTGACCCAGACAAAGGGTTATTCGTCCAACTTCACTTACAGGAAATAAACAACATTTTCTTACAATTTGACCCAGACAAAGGGTTATTTGTCCAACTTCACTTATAGGAAATAAACATTGTCTTACAATTCGACCCAGACAAAGGGTTATTCGTCCAACTTCACTTACAGGAAATAAACAACATTTTCTTACAATTTGACCCAGACAAAGGGTTATTTGTCCAACTTCACTTATAGGAAATAAACATTGTCTTACAATTCGACCCAGACAAAGGGTTTTGTCCAACTTCCCTTACAGGAAATAAACAACATTTTCTTACAATTTGACCCAGACAAAGGGTTATTTGTCCAACTTCACTTATAGGAAATAAACATTGTCTTACAATTCGACCCAGACAAAGGGTTATTTGTCCAACTTCACTTACAGGAAATAAACAACATTTTCTTACAATTTGACCCAGACAAAGGGTTATTCGTCCAACTTCACTTACAGGAAATAAACAACATTTTCTTACAATTTGACCCAGACAAAGGGTTATTTGTCCAACTTCACTTATAGGAAATAAACATTGTCTTACAATTCGACCCAGACAAAGGGTTATTTGTCCAACTTCACTTACAGGAAATAAACAACATTTTCTTACAATTTGACCCAGACAAAGGGTTATTCGTCCAACTTCACTTAGAGGAAAAACAACATTTTCTTACAATTTGACCCAGACACAGGGTTATTTGTCCAACCTCACTTACATGAAATAAACAAAATTTTCTTATAATTCGACCCAGACAAAGGGTTATTTGTCCAACTTCACCTACAGGAAATAAACAACATTTTCTTACAATTCGACCGGACAAAGGGTTATTTGTCCAACTTCACTTACAGGAAATAAACAACATTTTCTTACAATTTGACCCAGACAAAGGGTTATTCGTCCAACTTCACTTACAGGAAATGTCAGAAACGAGCAATGAGATTATGGGGATGATGCGGATCACCGCCTGGATTCAGGCTCTTTCAAAAACATTTTCTTACGATTCGACCCAGACAAAGGGTTATTTGTCCAACTTCACTTACATGAAATAAACAACATTTTCTTACAATTCGACCCGGACAAAAGGTTATTTGTCCAACTTCACTTACAGGAAATGTCAGAAACGAGCAATGAGATTTTGGGGATGATGCGGATCACCGCCTGGATTCAGGCTCTTGAAACAACATTTTCTTACGATTCGACCCAGACAAAGGGTTATTTGTCCAACATCACTTTCACTTACAGGAAATGTCAGAAATAAGCAATGATATTTTGGGGATGATGCGGATCACCGCCTGGATTCAGGCTTTTTAAACAACATTTTCTTACAATTTAAACCAGACAAAGGGTTATTTGTCCAACTTCACTTACATGAAATAAACAACATTTTCTTACAATTCGACCCAGACAAAGGGTTATTTGTCCAACTTCACTTACAGGAAATGACAGAAAAGAGCAATAAGATTTTGAGGATGATACGGATCACCGCCTGGATTCAGGCTCTTTAAACAACATTTTCTTACAATCGCGAGATGAAAATTGGCAGATTACATCAAGTACTTCTTTATTACTATAAAGTGGGCAATAAATCAATATCAATAAATATTGCAATAGAAACGTCACTGATAGCAATAAGAAATGCGTTCAATAAAACATTCCATTTTTTCCCCCTTTCGAAAGTAAGCAAAAGTTTTAGTAAGCAAGGTTGGTTGCACTCGGAGCAACGCAGGAAGTGATCACTGATCAGCGGGAGTGACACGCTAACAGCCAATCAGGTAACAGTATCAACTATCATGTTAGGTTGATTCTTTGCATGAAGAGAGAAGAGAAAGTCAAAATGAAGAAAATGTGGATAAGGGAGGAAAAGTCATCTAGACAGTTTTTTGATGTTTTCAAAAGGACCATAGTCAGACCATTGTGGTCTGTAAATGATGCAAGGCACGACCGCTAATAACACACCACCTTAACTCACTCTTTAGAGCACGACTGTAACTTCCTGCCACTAAACTTGCCGAAAAATAGTTCTTCTCGGGTTTCTCTCGGTTTACATTTTCACACTATTAGCAGTTAAAATATAACAATTTATTGACGTTAAAAGAGCACGAGACAAAGCCGAACTGAAATGCTTGCATGCAAGCATGCTAACAGTTCACATGTGTTGACTACCAATTTAGAAGACTCTGAGGTGTACGCTTGTAAAATAAGCTTAAAAAGTTAGCCTGCTAATGATAGCAAGTACCAAGTTATATGACTCTGGGGTAAGCCGTTACCAAATTTGCCAGAAAATAGTTAGCATGTGTCACGTACCTAGTTATGACTCTTCGGAATACAGCAAAAAAATGGCTAAAAAAGTTAGCATGCTAATGTTAGCATCCCAACATTTGCATGTTGCAAAATGTACTTAATTAGTTTCGCATGTGTCACACACCATGTTATACGACTCTGAGGTGTACGGCGGAAAAATTGGCTAAAAAGGTTAGCATGCTAACAGTGGGCACATGTAACGTACCAAGTTATATGACTGAGGTGTACAACTGAAAAATTGGTGCTATGCTAACAGTTAATATAAGTACCCTACAAAGTTATAGGACTCTGAGGTGTACCATGGCAAAACTGGCCTAAAAAAGATAGCGTGATAATGTCAGAATGCTATCATGCTAACATCCACATGCTAACAGTTACCGGTAGTTAAGTACCAAGTTGTATGACTTTGGGCTAAACAGTTACAAAATTTGCTAACAGTTAACATATGTCAAGTACCAAATTATAAGACTCTGTGCTTGACGGTTGCAAAAATTTGCCAAAAAAGTTAACATGCTAGCATTGACATGTTAACAGTTAGCATAGGTCAAGCACCAAGTTATAAGACTCTGGGGTAAATGGTTACAAAATTTGCCAAAAAAGTTGTCCGGGGCCCCACAAACATCTGATAAAACAAATCAAGTTTTCTTTTCATAAAAAAAATATTTTTTTGTCTTAATTTTTGCACTTGAATAATGCATCAAAATAAATAATCATGATCATTTTCCCTTCTTACGCAATGGACTATTATGCATGCTACTGCACTGGACCCAAGAAACTGTCAAATATTTTGTGTCTATTTACAGTATGTGTCTATTTCTAAAATAAAATACTTCAGTGTATGTATAAATACTTTTAAGGCACAATACTGTGTTGACAATAACTGTAATATTACTGTAAATTCCGGACCTTAAGCGGCTACTTTTTTCTTACAATTTGAACCCCGGCGGTTTATAAAACAGTGCGGCTAATTTATGGATTTTTCTTCGCTAACGGCCATAATGTTTTGTGTTCAATAGTTTTCATTAAACCCAAGCAGAAACACTGAAAAGGTGTGTCATTGTTTGTGCTATGGCGCCATCTTTTGGACGAGTTTGCTCACTGCAGGAGTTGCGAGTTGACAATATTCTTCCTGGTGTAATGCCCTGTACCGAAAGAAAATCTTCATTCATCACTCCAGGCAACGTTTGTAAGTTTTACAATATAACTAAAACAATCCTTACTTACTAAAGCGTCTCATGCATATTTGTACGTGCTATCGTAATGTACTCAAGCAGCTAATATGCTGCTAATGATGCCTCTGTGTTAGTATTATTAAACTACAATGGCATTCTTTTTGTATTGTTTCAAGTTCACAAATGCAAGTATACATATAATGTAGTAACAGACACCTTCATAACAATATGTAATATGTACAATATACACACTGCAAGTATATATATAATGTAGTAACAGACACCTTCATAACAATATGTAACATGTACAATATACACACTGCAAGTATATATATATAATGTAGTAACAGACACCTTCATAACAATATGTAATATGTACAATATACACACTGCAAGTATATATATAATGTAGTAACAGACACCTTCATAACAATATGTAATATGTACAATATACACACTGCAAGTATATATATATATATATAAGTTGCACTGGAGCCCGGCCAAACTATGAAAAAAACTGCGAGTTATAGTCCGAAAAATACGGTGTATATATATATATATATATATATATATATATATATATATTTATAATGTAGTAACAGACACCTTCATAACAATATGTACAATATACACACTGCAAGTATATATATATATATATATATATATATATATATATATATATATATATATATATATATATATATATATATATATATATATATATATATATATATATATATAATGTAGTAACAGACACCTTCATAACAATATGTAATATGTACAATACACACACTACATGTATATATATCATGTAGTAACAGACACCTGTTTTAATGCATATCTGTACGTGCTATCGTGATGTAATCAAGCTAGCGTCGTTAGCATTAGCTAATATGCCAACACGTTTACGAGTGTCTGTGTTAGTATTATTAACTTATAATGGCACTCTTTTTGTATTGTTTCACTTTCAAGAATTCCTCCGTAAATTCACCAAAACGTCATCTTGGAGTTATCAAGTCTGTTTAGCTGATTGGAGGGCTAGCTTGCGCAGCTAGTGGGTCCATGACGATGGCTTCTGTTTTGCTTGATCAGCCGTTTTACTGCCCTGTTACAGACACCGTTTGGAAACAATTAAGGTACATAAATAAACATTTCTGTGTAAATGACTCATTTCGCAACGTAAATATCTGCGGCTTATATATGGAAAAATACCTAAAATTCAGCGGGTGCGGCTTATACACCGGTACACTCTATAGTCCGGAAAATCCGGTAGTTGTAGTTTTTTGTCCATTTAAAAAGGTGTATAATGTTAGTGTTCTTTGATTGGCAGCCAGCAGACAGTCTTCTGAGACAAACAAAGGCATCTCATCTCAGTAGAGACGACAGATTGAGTAACAAGCACTTCCTGTTGTACACGTGTGTGGTTTCCCCGCCGTCACCAGGAAGTTCAAACACACTTTTGACACTTTGTTTGGTGTCCAAGGCCAAAGGACGACAACGAGAACTTATTTTTCGTGTGAGTGGTCAGCACTTGCGCTGTGCTCGGAGCCGCACACGACATAGAATAGAATAGAAAGTACTTTCTTGATCCCTGGGGGAAATTCAGCACCACAGTTCGCTCACAATAGACAAGAATAATAATAAATAATATAATATATATAATATATTGTATATATAATATATAAATAATATAAATATATTTTACATATACTCTACATTTAAGACATGGTGCAACAACAAGACAAGTCAGACGCGGTGTATTCTTGTTATTACGCTGACTTTGCCTCTGGTAACGAGGAAGTGTCTTTAAGAGATAAGCTGGAAGAGTCATCTCTGGGAAAATAGCATCGCAGTGCCTCAGACTGGAAGTCTCTGCAGAGAGTGGTGAGGACGGCGGAAAAGATCATCAGGACTCCTCTTCCTCCTATCGGGGAGATCGCAAAAAGCCGCTGCCTGACCAGGGCTCAGAAAATCTGTAGAGACTCCTCCCACCCCCACCGAGGACTGTTTTCACTGCTGCACTCTAGAAAGAGGTTCTGTAACAGCTTCTTCCCACAGGCCATCAGACTCTTGAACGCATCATAATAATCCCCTCAATTCCCCCCAAAAATGGATTAACTCTGTGGAATATAAAGATAATATAACATGCATCCATAAACGTGGATGCATACCGTATTTCCTTGAATTTCCGCCGGGTATATAGTATGCGCCTGCCTAGAATTACCGCCGGGTCAAACTTGTTTCGCAAAATAATTAGCGCATGCTTAGCATTACCGCCGGGTCAAACTCGTTTCGCAAAATAATTAGCGCATGCTTAGCATTACCGCCGGGTCAAACTCGTTTCGCAAAATAATTAGCATATGCCTAGAATTTCCGCCGGGTCAAATTCATCACGTCACGAGTAGGGATGTCCCGATCCAGGTTTTTGCACTTCCGATCCGATATTGTTTTTGCATTTCCGATCCGATACCGATACTGACCGATACAGATACTGACCGATACTGGCCTATCCGAGCATGTATTAAAGTTTAAAGTTATTTAGCTTACTTAGTTGTCAGAATCATGTTGAAAAGGGTTTTAGTACTCCTGCTAACAACTAGCCAGCTGAATTAGGGGAGTTTGAATAATACACAATGGTTGGTAACAAGAAACTGACCTGTTTATTCAAGGATAAACACAAAATAGACAAAATTATACATGACAAACAGAAATGGCATCATTGAAGTAGGGCTGGGCGATATGGCCTTTTTTTAATATTGCGATATTTTAAGGCCATATTGCGATACACAATATATATCTCGATATTTTGCCTTAGCCTTGAATGAACACTTGATGCATATAATCACAGCAGTATGATGATTCTGTGTTTTGATTGATTGATTGAGACTTTTATTAGTAGGTTGCACAGTGAAGTACATATTCCGTACAATTGACCACTAAATGGTAACACCCCAATAAGTTTTTCAACTTGTTTAAGTCGGGGTCCACTTAAATTGATTCAGGATACAGATATATACTATCAGATATATACTATCATCATAATACAGTCATCACACAAGATAATCACATTGAATTATTTACATTATTTATAATCCAGGGTGTGGAGGGGGGCGGCGCCGTATGTAAGTGTCAAAAAGACAGCCAAAAGAGTTTGATATGAGAATAAATCTAAAGTTAAAATATAGGGTAGAAATGCACCCATTTGCAGGAAATGTAGTCTTGATTTTCAAAATTTTCTTTCAAGGCTTGCATGTCTACATTAAAACATTCTTCTTCATACTGCATTAATATATGCTACTTTTAAACTTTCATGCAGAGAAGGAAATCACAACTAAAAAAATCACTAATTTTTTCATACGGTGTTGATGTGGAAATTTTCGCCTCGACATTTTGATGGTGTGGACGTGTGGCACCGAATGGAGATAAGCGTCTCGACAGACGTCACAATATTTGAACAATGATGACGAAAATTGTTATGCGCTTATTTTTTTTTTTGATTTTGTGCGTGGCATAGATTTGCTATGCGCAGAGGACGCTTAAACAGTGCGCAATTGCACAGGCGAGCACCTTAGAGGGAGCGTTGCTCGCACGGCTGCGCTAGCATCACAGCTAACGTTAGCCATGCTGCTACCTCTCTGCTCGGGGAGGACGTATACGTATGTGACGTATGACGTGACAGTATGTGACGTGTGTAAGAAGGTGCACTTGCTGTCTGTGAGAGGGAGACACAGGAAAGAGTGAGAAGAGCCTGTCGTGTAATGCCAGCAGCTAAAAGCAACTACGTGAGAATCCACAGACCTGTGGATGTGTTGAAGGTGTGCTGGAAAATGCGGAACGAAAGTTAGGGAGCAGCAGAAAAGTGGAATGTATTATTTAAATCGGTGCGTTGGAAAACACGGACCGCAGTTTTTTTTTAAACTCGATCTGGATCGGCATTTTCCCATGCCTTGCCGATACGCAATTTTTGGCAAATATCGGCAGCCGATCCGATCCAAATATCGGATCGGGACATCCCTTGTCACGAGTGACACTTCACCTGTCATCATTTTCAAAATGGAGGAGGCTGATTTCAATCATTTAAAATCGCATAAAGGGAAGAAGATAAAGAGCTATTCGGTAGGATTTAAGGTCCAAGCTATTGAATATGCTAAAAAGAACAGTAAGCAGCTATGTTTTATTAATATACCGCAGCTGCAAATATGAGTCATTAAATGACTCCCGCCTCCTGGTGGTAGAGGGCGCTAGTGACCCTTCTTGCGACTACTCGGCTGCAGAAGAAGTGACAACAAGCAGCAACAGTTAGCAGCGATCGTTTATTTTTTCCCTCTCGCTTGCACTTTTAACATGGAGGATTACATATCTAAAATAAAACAGTTTTCTAAACGGGACTTTCAATCGAAGCAGGAGGTAATAAAGGAAGATCTCCATCGAGACAGAGAGACTTTTAAAACTGAAGAAAGATAAGGAAGACTTCTATAAACAAGTTATCGATGCTTTTGTTCAGAAGGAGCTGCGCATGGACTTCATTTATAAGTAAAGGTAAGACCATAATAACGTTTGTTTTTATCAAATGTGCTTTTCATGATGGTATCCTTACATCACACTCAAATTCATAAGCGCAGGCCTAAATTTACCGCATGCCTTTGGTAAGCGCCGGAGTGAGAAGAGGTTTTAAATTAATTACCGCCCCGGCGCTAATTCAAGGAAATACGGTATGCAAAAGTGCAATATACACTATATTGCCAAAAGTATTTAGCCACCCATCCAAATGATCAGAATCAGGTGTCCTAATCACTTGGCCTGGCCACAGGTGTATAAAATCAAGCACTTAGGCGTGGAAACTGTTTCTACAAACATTTGCGAAAGAATGGGCCGCTCTCAGGAGCTCAGTGATTTCCAGGGTGGAACTGTCATAGGATGCCACCTGTGCAACAAATCCAGTCGTGAAATGTCCTCACTTCTAAATATTCCAAAGTCAACTGTCGGCTTTATTATAAGAAAATGGAAGCGTTTGGGAACAACAGCAACTCAGCCACCAAGTGGTAGGCCACGTAAACTGACAGAGGGTTCAGCGGAGGAATTATAGTGTGGGGTTGTTTTTCAGGAACTTTGAATACTCCAGGATACCAAAACATTTTGGACAATTCCATGCTCCCAACTTTGTGGGAACAGTTTGGAGCGGGCCCCCTTCCTCTTCCAACAAGACTGTGCACCAGTGCACAAAGCAAGGTCCATAAAGACATGGATGACAGAGTATGATGTGGATGAACTTGACTGGCCTGCACAGAGTCCTGACCTGAACCCGATAGAACACCTTTGGGACGAATTAGAACGGAGACTGAGAGCCAGGACTTCTCGACCAACATCAGTGTGTGATCTCACCAATGCGCTTTTGGAAGAATGCTGGAAAATTCCTATAAACACACTTCGCAACCTTGTGGACAGCCTTCCCAGAAGAGTTGAAGCTAAATATAAATAATAATAAATCATATCTGTGGTTAGAGTGTCCGCCCTGAAATAGGTAGGTGGTGAGTTCAAACCCCGGCCGAGTCATACCAATGACTATAAAAATGGGACCCATTACCTCCCTGCTTGACACTCAGCATCAAGGGTTGGAATTGGGGGTTAAATCACCAAAAATGATTCCCGGGCGTGGCCACCGCTGCTGCCCACTGCTCCCCTCACCTCCCAGGGGGTGATCAAGGGGTTCAAATGAAGAGAATAATTTCACCACTCCTAGTGTGGTGAAATTACGCATCATAATTATCCCCTCAACTCCCCCCAAAATGGATTAACTGGCTGGAATAAAAAAGACAATATAACATACATCCATAAACGTGGATGCATGTGAAAAAGTGCAATATAATCTGTACAGTAATCTATTTATTTATTTATATATGCACCTTATTGCTTTTTTTCATCCTGCACTACCATGAGCTTATGTAACGAAACTTTGTTCTTATCTGTACTGTAAAGTTCAAATTTGAATGACAATAAAAAGGTGTGTGTGACAATCATGGGTACTTTAACTTTAACTTTTATTTATCTTGATAGACACCAATGACTTGACATAATTTATTCAGAAAATATAACTAACGACAAATAAATGATTAACCGAAACATGTAAGTGTACAAAAAAAACTAACAACATTATGATTTGTACATTTGGGCTCGTTCTATTTTTTTAAACAAAGAAAACAATCTGAAGTTGTCTTTATTTTTAAGTTATCGTGCCGTGATTTTACCAGTTGGGAGTAGATTTTTCTCCATGTGCCCCCCCCCCCCGATCTAAAATGAGTTTGACAACAATGTTCCCTCTAAGGTGCGCGCCTGTGCAATTGCGCACTGCCCAAGCGTCCTCTGTGCACGGCAAATCTATGCCACGCACAAAATCAAATAAAAAAATAAGCGCATAATTTTCGACACACAGACACGACAGAGACACGTTTTTCGTCATCATTGTTCAAATATTGTAACGTCTGTCAAGACGTTTTGAGGACATGAATTCCATCCATCACTTCACTGAGCAAAACTCTTTATTGTCGGCCATAAACACATCACCAAAACATTAGTAAAAAAAAATTATATCTAGCAAAACTGGTCATTTTCTGCAGTACAAACCAGACCAAAAGCAACTTTGTTATATCAACAGCAGCCGCTCGCTCTTTCTCACTTGCGCCAACACATGCACATATGGCACTTAGCCAGTGATGCGTTTACAGCCACACAAAAAGTCGGACAACTCCAACACCACACATAAAGTGTCATTCCAGGTCGTTACACTATGATTTACCTATCAAATGTGTGCTTATTCTAGTGTCATTTATTAGGAATCTTAATTTATAAATATTGGATTGGACGATACTCCCAGAGATGAGTGCCATGTACACAACTCGCTGCCTAAAGCGAGTACACAACATCCTGAAGGACAGATACCACCCAGCACATGGCCTCTTCAACCCCAGGCTGTGAGACTGCTAAATGAACAGCCTACCCCTTTGCTGCCCCAAACCATCTTATTACCTCACTCTTCACCACTTCAATAATTGTGCTCTGGACATTGCATTGCTGCAACATCAATGTAACACCCATCAGACATCTGACTGTTCCCACCCCCACGTCCCTCTTATCGCGATCTTCCTGACAATGCTAAAATGTAAACTATTGTCAACCTGCACATAAATGCAGTTTCTATGCCGCTGGACAAAGCTCAAACAAAATCTCGTTGTTCATGTATGACTTAAGTGTTATTATGACAATGACAATAAAGGAATTGATTGATTGATTA
>NC_084576.2:25470000-25500000 GCF_033978685.3 Nerophis lumbriciformis
TTGATATTGTGTTTTATCATTATTATTAATATTATTATTTTTAATAAATGATAAATGATCAATTATTATTAATATTATTATTTTTAATGTATTATTAATATTATTATTTGTATAGTTGTTATTTTTTATTATATATTATTATTTGTATTATTTCTCTTTTTTATTATTACTATTAAAATGATTAATTTTATTATTGTTATTTTAATATTATTATCATTATAATTATTTTTATTTTTATTATTCATATTATTTAAAATTGTTATTATTTTATTATTATTAATATGATTGTTTTTACTATTGCTTTTATATTATTATTAATATTGTGTTTCTATCATCATTATTAATAATATTGTTAAATATTAATTATTAGTATTTGGATTATTTCGCTTTTTTATTACTATTAAAATTATTATTTTATTATTATTATCATTGTAATTATTTTTATTATTTAAAATGTTTATTTTATTATTATTTATATCATTATTTTTATTATTGCAAATGTATTATTATTATTAATATTGTGTGTTATCATTATTATTAATATCATTATTTTATTATTGTTATTTTATTATTAATATTATTATTTGTATAATTATTATTATTATGAATATGATTTTTATTATTTCGCTTTTATTATTATTACAATTATTTATTTTATCATTATTATTAATAGGATGGATGGATGGATTATTATTAGGGTAAGTTTTTTTGTCTATAAATGTCAAAACATTTATTCTGTTTCTTAATGTAAATGTTGACTTCTTCTACTGTACGTGTGTGTGTGTGTGTGTGTGTGTGTGTGTGTGTGTTACCATCCAGTGCCATCCTCCTCCTTATCTTGCCTTCATGCCAAAGCCATGAACAGAAGGTACATTCCAACATGCTGACTCAGCAGGTCACTAAGTTACTGACATTCTTTGGAGGCTTTTATCTGACCACAACACTAACATAACACACACTTGCTCCAACTCTCCCTCTGTGTGTGTGTGTGTGTTTAAGTGATTTATGGATGTGAGTGTGTCTGCCAGGACTACACCTAACTCCATCTTTTTTGTCATCTCATTTCATTCATGATGGAATTTGTATTTTATTTGATTATTTATTTGCTACACCCTCGCTGGTCACTTGATTAGGTACACCCACATCAGGCTCCAAACCAAGATTAGGAAAAGAGCCCAATATTTCTACACAAATGCAAATATATATATATATATATATATATATATATATATATATATATATATATATATATATATATATATATATATATATATATATTTGTGATATATTAGTGTTGATTTAAAAGCACAAGAATGAAATAAGAAGACACATGTTGATCCTCTCAGGCTGGGAGTGGGCGTGTCCACGAATGAAAGCACCTGCAGAAAAAAACTTTTAAACATTTTATTTGCACGCAGGCATAAAACAAGAACATGTACCTTCAACAAACGCTAACATTTTTATTTACAACACATCGCTTTATTGTCCAAAATACAAATAAAACACTTTTTTTTTTCGCCTTGCAAACATTCAGGCTGTCCATGGCCCCGCCCACTCCCGCTCAAACGTTCTATGCAAATTAGCGGGGAAATGTCGACTCCTCCCACATCATCGCCATCATTTTATGTAAATTAGTGTGGAAATGTCGACTCCTCCCACATCATCGCCATCATTTTATTTGAAGCAACCTGCACTTGAACCAAAATAGTGTGAAGTCAAAGTGTGTAAAAGTTGTGTCAAAGTGTGTTGAAGTTGTGTCAAAGCGTGTTAAAGTTGTGTCAACGTGTGTTAAAGTTGTGTCAAAGTGCCTTAAAGTTGTGTCAATGTGTGTAAAAGTTGTGTCAAAGTGTGATAAAGTTGTGTCAAAGTATGTTAAAGTTGTGTCAAAGTGCGTTAAAGTTGTGTCAACGTGTGTAAAAGTTGTGTTAAATTGTGTAAAAGTTGTGTCAAAGTGTGTTAAAGTTGTGTCAAAGTGTGCAAATGTTGTGTCAAAGTGTGTTTAAGTTGTGTCAAAGTGTGCAAAAGTTGTGTCAAAGTGTGTTAAAGTTGTGTCAGAGTGTGTCAAAGTGTGTAAAAGTTGTGTCAAAGTGTGTAAAAGTTATGTCAAAGTGTGTTAAAGTTGTGTCAAAGTGTGTAAAAGTTGTCATTGTGTGTTGAAGTTGTGTCAAAGTGTGTAAAAGTTGTGTCAAAGTGTGTTAAAGTTGTGTCAAAGTGTGTAAAAGTTGTGTCCGTGTGTTAAAGTTGTGTCAAAGTGTGTAAACGTGTCAAAGCGTGTACAAGTTGTGTCAAAGTGTGTTAAAGTTGTGTCAAAGTGTGTAAAAGTTGTTTCAAAGTGGGTAACAGTTCTGTCAAAGTGTGTCAAAGTGTTAAATTTGTGTAAAAGTTGTGTCACTGTTTTAAAGTTGAGTCAAAGTTTTAAAGTTGTGTGAAAGTGTCTGTTAAAGTTGTGTAAAAGTTGTGTTAAAGTGTGTGAAAGTTGTGTCAAGGTGTTAAAGTTGTGTCAAAGTGTGTTAAAATGGTGTCAACGTTGTGTTAAAGTTGTGTCAAAGTGTATTAAAATTGTGTCAAACTTGTGTCAAAGTGTGTTAAAGTTGTGTAAAAGTTGTGTCAAAGTGTATTAAAATTGTGTCAAACTTGTGTCAAAGTGTGTTAAAGTTGTGTCAAAGTGTGTTAAAGTGTGTAAAAGTTGTTTAAAAGTGGGTAAAAGTTCTGTCAAAGTTGTGTCAAAGTGTGTTAAATTTGTGTAAAAGTTGTGTGACTATTTTAAAGTTGTGTCAAAGTCTTAAAGTTGTGTGAAAGTGTGTTAAAGTTGTGTAAACGTTGTGTCAAAGTGTGTGAAAGTTGTGTCAAAGTGTTAAAGTTGTGTCAAAGTGTGTTAAAGTTGTGTCAAAGTGTGTCATAATGTTGTCAAAGTGTGTTAAAGTTGTGTCAAAGTGTGTTAAAGTTGTGTCAAAGTGTTAAAGTTGTGTCAAAGTGTGTTAAAGTTGTGTCAAAGTGTGTTAAAGTTGTGTCAAAGTGTGTAAAAGTTGTGTCAAAGTGTGTTAAAGTTGTGTCAAAGTGTGTAAAAGTTATGTCAAAGTGTGTAAAAGTTGAGTCAATGTGTGTTAAAATTGTGTCAAAATGTGTAAAAGTTGTGTCAAAGTGTGTAAAAGTTGTTTCAAAGTGGGTAAAAATTGTGTCAACGTTGTGTGAAAGTGTGTTAAATTTGTGTAAAAATTGTGTCACTGTTTTAAAGTTGTGTCAAAGTCTTAAAGTTGTGTGAAAGTGTGTTAAAGTTGTTTAAATGTTGTGTCAAAGTGTGTGAAAGTTGTGTCAAAGTGTTAAAGTTGTGTCAAAGTGTGTTAAAATGTTGTCAAAGTTGTGTCAAAGTGTGTTAAAGTTGTGTCAAAGTGTTAAAGTTGTGTCAAAGTGTGTTAAAATGTTGTCAAAGTTGTGTCAAAGTGTGTTAAAGTTGTGTCAAAATGTGTAAAAGTTGTGTCAAAGTGTGTAAAAGTTGTTTCAAAGTGGGTAAAAGTTATGTCAAAGTTGTGTCAAAGTGTGTAAAAGTTGTTTCAAAGTGGGTAAAAGTTATGTCAAAGTTGTGTCAAAGTGTGTTAAATTTGTGTGAAAGTTGTGTCACTGTTTTAAAGTTGTGTCAAAGTGTTAAAGTTGTGTGAAAGTTTGTTAAAGTTGTGTAAAGGTTGTGTCAAAGTGTGTTAAAGTTGTGTCAAAGTGTTAAAGTTGTGTCAAAGTGTGTTAAAGTTGTGTCAAAGTGTGTAAAAGTTGTGTCAAAGTGTGTTAAAGTTGTGTCAAAGTGTTACAGTTGTGTCAAAGTGTGTTAAAGTTGTGTCAAAGTGTTAAAGTTGTGTCAAAGTGTGTTAAAGTTGTGTCAAAGTGTGTAAAAGTTGTGTTCATTTCTTTGTGCACGTGGCGAGTACACACTTCAGTGTATTATTTCACATTGTGTGTCCAAAGCAGTTGTGTTGAGCAGTTGTGAGTCAATGGAAGTCTGCCTCCTCTGCTTGGGCTGCTGCGACACGTCTCGGATAAGTGGAAGAGATGGAAGAATCATTTGAGCATTGTGGTGTTTTTCTGGTGAAAAGAACACATTAACCCAAAGTCTGGGTCGTTCATGGAGGGTCACGTGCACCGCCATGAACGGCCTGCGGGCGGCGACATCGTGGTGGGCGTGGCTTCAGGGTGTGGTTACGCAACATGGCGGCTCAGACAGGAAGTGTTTGGACTATGTACATGTGGACCGTCCAGTGTTTGGACCCTCAGTAGTTCCCGCCCAATCAGGCGCAAGAGTCTCGCTCCTCCTGGCGACAGGGGAGGGGCTGTGGGGACGAGGGGGCGGGGTCAGTGGCGAGCAGGGGGGGGTAGGGGCTGATCTTGTCGATGTTGACGTAGGTGGTGTTGAGCAACACGTAGTGCTCGCCGCTGAAGCCCGAGAAGATGGCGGCGATGCGAGACGCCAACTCCGAGAAGGACGGCCGGTGCTCCGACTTGGGGTGCCAGCAGTCCACCATCAGCGCGTACCTGGGGGGGCGGAGCCACAAGGTGAGGGGCGCACGCACGCACATGCTCACGTCTCCGTCATGAGCTGCAATTCACTGACCATGTGACCTCTTTCTTCACCTACGTACACTGACTACTCTAAAATACTGCACTTACGTACACTGACTACTCTAAAGTACTGCACTTATGTACACTGACTACTCTAAAGTACTGCACTTATGTACACTGACTACTCTAAAGTACACTGACTACTCTAAAGTACAACACCTATAATAACCCAGTATACAAGCGTAAACATAGGAAAGTGTTTAACAGTAAAAGTGTAAAAATTATAAATGTGTAAAAAGTGTAAAAGTATAAAAGCATAAAAGTGTAAAAAGTATAAAAGTGTAAAAGTATAAAAAAGATAAAAGTGTAAAGTGTAAAAGTGTAAAAGTATAAAAGCATAAAAGTGTAAAAAGTATAAAAGTGTAAAAGTATAAAAAGTATAAAAGGGTAAAAAGTGTTAAAGTATAAAAAGTATAAAAGTGTAAAAAGTATAGAAGTATAAAAAGGATAAAAGTGTAAAGTGTAAAAAGTATAAAAAGTGTAAAAGTATAAAAAGTATAAAAGTGTAAAAGTATAAAAAGTATAAAAGTATACCAAGTATAAAAGCATAAAAGTGTAAAAAGTATAAAAGTGTAAAAGTATAACAAGTGTAAAATTGTAAAAATAGTAAAAGTATAAAAGTGTAAAAAGTATGGAAGTATAAAAAGGATAAAAGTGTAAAGTGTAAAAAGTGTAAAAGTGTAAAAAGTATAAAAGTGTAAAAGTATAAAAAGTATAAAAGTGTAAAAATATAAAAGCATACAAGTGTAAAAAGTATAAAAGTGTAAAAATATAAAATTGTAAAAGTATAAAAAGTATAAAAGTGTAAAAATATAAGTGTAAAAGTATAAAAGTGTAAAAGTATAAAAGCATAAAAGTGTATAAAGTTAAAAGTGTAAAAGTATAAAAAGTATAAAAGTGTAAAAATATAAGTGTAAAAGTATAAAAAGTATAAAAGTATAAAAGCATAAAAGTGTAAAAAGTTAAAAGTGCAAAAGTATATAAGTGTAAAAAGTATAAAAGTATAAAAAGTATAAAAGTGTAAAAAGTATAAAAGTATAAAAGTATAAAAAGTATAAAAGTGTAAAAAGTATAAAAGTATAAAAGTGTAAAAGTATAAAAAGTGTAAAAGTGTAAAAGTATAAGGTGTAAAAAGTATAAAAGTATAAAAATGCAAAAGTATAAAAGTATAAAAATGTAAAAATATAAAAGTGTAAAAAGTGTAAAAGTAGGAGTTGATCTGGAGTGAGGGAGTGATGGAGTGAGGGAGTGATGGAGTGAAGGAATGATAGAGTGCGTCCAAAGAAAAGCAAAAGTGCTGACAGGGCAGAATGATAAAGTGAAGTGTCTCTAATTGATGGGCCATCCTGCAGCAAGGGTTGCCTAGCAACAAGATGAGGAAACACAACAATCCTGCTGGATGAAACTCACAGAGCATCAGGACAGAACTCTGGCTGGAGCAACCTGCGGCCCTGCAGGAGGAACACTGTGATGTCGAAGGAGTTCACGTCTGAGTAGGGCGGCGCTCCACGCGTCATCAGCTCCCACAGCAACACGCCAAACGACCACTAAAACACACACCAAGTACATGATCACACCGCTTAAACACACACTTAGTACATCATCACACCACTAAACACACACTTAGTACATCATCACACCACTAAACACACACTTAGTACATCATCACACCACTAAAAGAGGACAAAGACACACTTAGTACACGATCAGACCACAAAACAAGGACAAAGACACGCTTAGTACATGATCAAACTGCTAAAAGACACACTAAGTACATGATCAGACGGCTAAAAGACACCCTCAGTACATAATCAGAATGCTTAAAGACACACTAAGTACATGATCAGACGGCTAAAAGACACCCTCAGTACATAATCAGAATGCTTAAAGACACACTAAGTACATGATCAGACGGCTAAAAGACACACTAAGTACACGATCAGACGACTAAAAGACACACTAAGTACAAGGTCAGACCACTAAGAGGACAAAGACACACTTAGTACATGATCAGACCACTAAAAGACACACTAGTACATGATCAGACCACTAAAAGACACACTAAGTACATGATCAGACCACTAAAAGACACATTAAGTATTAATCAATCAATCAATGTTTATTTATATAGCCCTAAATCACAAGTGTCTCAAAGGGCTGCACAAGCCACAACATGATCAGACCGCTAAAAGACACACTAGTACATGATCAGACCGCTAAAAGACACACTAAGTACATGATCATACCACTAAAAGACACACTAGTACATGATCAGACCGCTAAAAGACACACTTAGTACATGATCAAACCGCTAAAAGACACACTAAGTACACGATCAGACAGCTAAAAGACACTAGTACATGATCAGACCACTAAAAGACACACTAGTACATGATCAGACCGCTAAAAGACACACTAAGTACATGATCAGACCACTAAAAGACACACTAAGTAAATGATCAGAGCGCTAAAAGACACACTATTACATGATCAGACCGCTAAAAGACACACTAAGTACATGGTCAGACCACTAAAAGACACACTAAGTACATGGTCAGACCGCTAAAAGACACACTAGTACATGATCAGACCACTAAAAGACACACTAAGTACATGATCAGACCGCTAAAAGACACACTAGTACATGATCAGACCGCTAAAAGACACACTAAGTACATGATCAGACCACTAAAAGACACACTAAGTACATGATCAGACCGCTAAAAGACACACTAAGTACATGATCAGACCGCTAAAAGACACACTAGTACATGATCAGACCGCTAAAAGACACACTTAGTACATGATCAGACCGCTAAAAGACACACTAAGTACACGATCAGACAGCTAAAAGACACTAGTACATGATCAGACCACTAAAAGACACACTAGTACATGATCAGACCGCTAAAAGACACACTAAGTACATGATCAGACCACTAAAAGACACACTAAGTAAATGATCAGAGCGCTAAAAGACACACTATTACATGATCAGACCGCTAAAAGACACACTAAGTACATGGTCAGACCACTAAAAGACACACTAAGTACATGGTCAGACCGCTAAAAGACACACTAGTACATGATCAGACCACTAAAAGACACACTAAGTACATGATCAGACCGCTAAAAGACACACTAAGTACATGATCAGAGCGCTAGAAGACACACTAGTACATGATCACACCACTAAAAGACACACTAAGTACATGATCAGACCACTAAAAGACACACTAAGTACATGATCAGACCGCTAAAAGACACACTTAGTACATGATCAGACCGCTAAAAGACACACTAAGTACATGATCAGAGCGCTAAAAGACACACTTAGTACATGATCAGACCGCTAAAAGACACACTAAGTACATGATCAGACCACTAAAAGACACACTAAGTACATGATCAGACCGCTAAAAGACACACTAAGTACATGATCAGAGCGCTAAAAGACACACTAGTACATGATCAGACCGCTAAAAGACACACTAAGTACATGATCAGATCACTAAAAGACACACTAAGTACATGATCAGACCACTAACAGACACACTAAGTACATGATCAGACAGCTAAAAGACACACTAGTACATGATCAGACCACTAAAAGAGGACAAAGACACACTGAGTACATGATCAGACCACTAAAAGACCCACTAGTACATGATCAGACCACTAAATGACACACTAAGTACATGATCAGACCACTAAAAGACACACTAAGTACATGATCAGACCACTAAAAGACACACTTAGTACATGATCAGACCACTAAAAGAGGACAAAGACACACGAAGTACATGATCAGACCACTAAAAGACACACTAAGTACATGATCAGACCACTAAAAGACACACTAAGTACATGATCAGACCACTAAAAGACACACTTAGTACATGATCACACCACTACAAGACACACTAAGTACATGATCACACCACTAAAAGAGGACAAAGACACACTAGTACATGATCAGACCACTAAAAGACACAGTAAGTACATGATCAGACCACTAAAAGACACACTAGTACATGATCAGACCACTAAAAGACACACTAGTACATGATCAGACCACTAAAAGACACAGTAAGTACATGATCAGAGCGCTAAAAGACATGATCAGAGTGATGAGAGTAATGCCAGCAGGTGTTCTCACCACGTCAGACTTGCTGGTGAACTTGTGGGTCTGCAGACTCTCTAGCGCCATCCACTTGACAGGAAGCTTGACGCCGCTCTTGTTGTGGACGCTGTAGTACTCTTTGTCGTACACGTCTCGCGCCAGACCGAAGTCGGCCACCTTCACCGTGTAGCTCTCGTCCAGCCTGTCGGCCAATCACAGCCCTCGTAAACATGCTGACTGTGCACTTCCACTAAGTAGTTTGTATATACACACATTATATATATATACACTATAGTATGTGCAGGAAATTAGTGTCTCCATGGTGACAGCAGATAGCACACACAAAAACTTCATTTAAATCAGCACAAGTTATCAATTATACTCAGTCTTAGTAGATCACACACAATAGTACACACTGTTTTATACCTTGGACACACTAATAGTACACACTATTTATTTCATAGCGACAGCCATCAGACTGTATAATGCATATGTTCCTTCTTGACTGCACTTAAATGTAGAGTATATGTAGAATATATTTACATTATTTATATATTATATATATAATATATTATATATATTATATTATTTATTATTATTCTTGTCTATTGTGAGCGAACTGTGGTGCTGAATTTCCCCCAGGGATCAATAAAGTACTTTCTATTCTATTAATACTTTATACACACTAATAAGACACATTATTTTATACTTTATACACATTAATACTACACACTCTTGTATAGTCTATACACACTAACAGTACACACTAGTGTGACTTTGTACACATTAACACTACACACTATTTTATACACACTAATACTACACACTATGTTATACTTCATACACACTAATAGTACACACTGTTATATACTTTAAACACACTAATAGTACACACTGTTTTATACTTTATACACTCTAATAGTACACACTATTAATGCTTTATACACATTAATACTACACAGTACACACTATTTTATACTTTATACACACTTATAGTACACACTGTTATATACTTTATACACACTAATAGTAAACACTGTTATATACTTTATACACACTAATAGTACACACTATTTTATACTTTATACATACTAATAGTACATACTATTTTATACTTTGTACACACTATTTTATACTTTATACACACTAATAGCACACACTGTTTTATACTCTATACACTCTAATAGTACACACTATTTTATACTTTATACACATTAATACTACACACTATTTTAAACATTATACACATTAATAGTACACACTATTTGATACTTTATACATACTAATAGTACATACTATTTTATACTTTGTACACACTATTTTAAACTTTATACACTCTAATAGTACACACTATTTTATACTTTATACACATTCATACTACACAATATTTCATACTTTATACACACTAATAGTACACACTATTTTATACTTCATACACACTAATAGTACACACTGTTATATACTTTATACACACTAATAATACACTGTTTTATACTTTATACACTCTAATAGTACAAACTATTTTATACTTTATACACATTAATACTACACGCTATTTTATACTTTATACACAATAATAGTACACACTATTATATACGTTATACACACTAATAGTACACACTCTTTAATACTTTATACACTTTGATAGTAAACACTATTTTATACTTTATACACATTAATACTACACACTATTTTATACTTTATACACACTATTTTATACTTTATACACACTAATAGTACACACTATTTTATACTTTAGACACACTAATAGTACAGACTGTTTTATACTTTATACACTCTAATAGTACACACTATTTTATACTTTATACATACTAATAGTACACACTATTTTATACTTTATACATACTAATGGTACACACTATTTTATACTTTGTACGCACTATTTTTTTTACTTCATACACACTAATAGTACAGACTATTTTATACACTAGTGTATACTTTGTACAAACTAATAATACACACTAAACTAATAGTACACACTATACTAATAGTACACACTAGTGTACACAGTAGAAGATGTCGCAGCCTTGTGTGCACAGGCAATAGAGGCGCGACCCGGTCACAGTTTGACCCTGGAACAGACCATCCCTGTCAGGGGCTAAGGTGGTCTTACATGCAGTTCCTGGCCGCCAGGTCCCTGTGAACAAACTTCTTGCTGGCCAAGTACTCCATCCCTCTGGCCACCTGAAGTCCGAAGCCCATCAGGTCCTTGACCGTGGGGTTCTGCAAGAGAAGGGCGAGGAAGGTTTAAGAGAAGGTTTGAGGAGAAAGTTTGAGGAGAAGGTTTGAGGAGAAGGTTCAAGGGAAGGTTTGAGGAGAAGGTCCTGAGGTGGATCTTACGTGGCTTTCGTCCCGGATGAAGTTGCGCAGGTCTCCATGCTTCATGTAGGGCAGCACCATGAGAGGCGAGCCCTGGGGCGGCAGGCAGATGCCCAGCAGGGACAACACGTTGGGGTGACTGAAGTCCTTCATGATGATGCCTTCCTTCAGGAACTGGGTGACCTCCTCCAAGTCCGTGATGCCTTCAGGGGACCAGACAGAGATCACGTCATTCAGCACTTTGCTGATGAAGCAATGATCATCCTCAGCCCCACTCCTCCTAGCTTGCATGCTAGCGTCCGACCTTTCACCTCACAGCCTCTTTGTTGCCTAGCAACCGTGTCCCGTTGTCACGGCGACAGACTGAATCCAATGGAGACGTAACAAAAGGCAAGAAGGAGAAGATGCAGGAGCGCTAACAAGCTTGGTGTCTCTGTTACCACGTAACAAGTACAAGTAAGACGTATAAGTACAAGGAACAAGAACAAATAAGAAGTACAAATAACAAGGACAAGTAACAAGTACCAAGCGCAACATAACAAGTAACGAGTACAAATAACAAGTACAAGCGGCAAGTACAAATAGCAAGTAAAAGTACAAGTACAAGAACAAATAAGTATGAGTACAAGTAACAAATAACAAGTACAAGTAACAAATACAAGTGACAAGTACAAATCACAAGGACAAGTACAAGTACAGGTGGCAAGTACAAATGGCAAGTAAAAGTAGTACAAATAACAACAACAACTACAAGTTAGAAGTACAAATAACAAGGACAAGTACAAGTAAGAAGTACAAGTACAAGTACAAGTAACAAGAAGAAGTACAAGTACAAGTACAAGTAACAAGAAGAAGTACAAATAACAGGTATAGGAACAAATAAAAAGTATGAGTACAAGTAAACGAGCACAACTAACAATATACGTAAGTGACAAGTACAAGTGACAAGCACAAATAAGTAGAAGTACAAGTAACAAGAACAAGTACAAGAACAAATAACATGTAGAAGTACAAGTAACAAGAACAAGTACAAGAACAAATAACGAGAAGTACAAGTAACAAGAACGGGTACAAGAACAAATAACTACAAGTACAAGTAACAAGTACAAGAACAAATAACAAGTACAAATAACCAAAACAAATACAAGTAACAAGTACAAGAACAAATAACAAGTACAAGTAACAAGTACAATTAACCAAAACAAGTACAAGTAACAAGTACAAGAACAAATAACAAGTCCAAGTAACAAGTACAAATGACCAAAACAAGTACAAGTAACAAGTACAAGTGATGAGTACAAATAAGTAAAAGTGCAAGTAACAAGTACAAATAACAAGTACAAGTAAAAATGTGCATATAAGAAGTACAAGTAACAAGTACAAATAACAAGGACAAGTACAAGTAAGAAGTACAAGTGCGAGTGATGAGTACAACTAACAAGTACAAGTAAAAAGTACAAATGACAAGTACAAGTACAAGTAACAAATACAACTGACAAGTACAAATAACAAGGACAAGTACAAGTAAGAAGTACAAGTGCGAGTGATGAGTACAACTAACAAGGACAAGTAACAAGTACACATGACAAGTAGAAGTACATGTAACAAGTACAACTGACAAGTAGAAGTACAAGTAACAAGTACAACTGACAAGTACAAATAACAAGTACAAGTAAAAATGTAAATATAAGAAGTACAAGTAACAAGTACAAATAACAAGGACAAGTAACAAGTACAAATGACAAGTAGAAGTACAAGTAACAAGTACAACTGACAAGTACAAATAACAAGTACAAGTAAAAATGTAAATATAAGAAGTACAAGTAACAAGTACAAATAACAAGGACAAGTACAAGTAAGAAGTAAAAGTGCGAGTGATGAGTACAACCAACAAGTACAAATAACAAGTACAAATACCAAGTATAAGTAAGAAGTACATATAAGAAGTACAAACGTACAAGTAACAAGAGAAAGTGACAAGTGCAAGTGACGAGTACAAACAACAAGTACAAGCAGAATTAAGAAGTAGGAGTACAAGTAGATATTCTTACGGTTGAGAGACTTGATGGCACAGTGTTGATGTTTTCCTTCTGACTCCAGTAAACTTCCATGGAAGACACATCCAAAATGTCCTGCATGGAAACATACACTATTTACTATTCATCATATACACAATGTACATCTAAAGTACCACATTGACACAATAATGTACATCTAAAGTACCACATTGACATAATAATGTACATCTAAAGTACCACATTGACATAATAATGTACATCTAAAGTACCATATTGACATAATAATGTACATCTAAAGTACCACATTGACATGATGATGTACATTGAAATAATATTGAACATTTTATGATTTTAGTTGTCATGTTTGTTTAAAGGTAAATCCACCAGTGTATTTATTAGCGCCCCCTTCAGTAAATGATTGGTATTACAGTATTAATACTAAACATTATAGTTAAGTGTTGTGCTGTGTTGTTGGTATTAAAGTATTAATACTTTTTAGGAAAGTAAATAATGCACCTTGGGGCCAAAGAAAGTTGTGAGTGTCAAAGTAAAAGATGTAGAAACGTAGTGGAAATGTCCGCTCTACCACAAGTGTGAATATTTTGTCAAAGACTGCGACCCTGCTGACCTCTCCCGATGACCTGGTGCAGGTGCAGCAGCAGGCGCTCCCTGGCGATGACCACGTGCTGGACCTGAGTCAGCAGGTCGGGATGCAGACCGGACAGGTCGATGTGGACCGGCGCCATCAGCAGGGGCGACACCAGCTCTACCTCCATGGCCACCCTGCGGGACAACACGCCCGGCTGGGGCGACAGCAGCTCTCTGGCGCCCCTGCTGTACATGGGAGGGACCGCACGGCACGTCTCAGGTCGGCCTGTGCTTTGATCTACGGGAGGCGGGGCCAGAGGTTAAAGGTGAACATTTTTGAGCTCGGGTGGGCGGAGCTTGTCGGGTGCACCTACCCTCCAGTAGTGTGGTCCTGTAGTCCAGGGACTCATGCGACACCATTTCGTTGGTGGGACTGACGCTCCTGGCGTTGGCCAGCCGGTCCAGGTGCTGGATGTCAGCCCGGCCGTCATACCACACCTGGGACAGATCTAGGGACGGCAGCCAGCAGGTGTGACAAAAAGCCGGGTCATGTCCGCCTGTCCTTGTCCCCCGCACTCACCGTCGATGCGCTTGCTCCGCCTCCACAGGAGCAGCGTGGCGAGGAGCAGCAGCAGCAGGCTGACCGGCACGCAGCCCGCGATCAGACCCGTGTAGTCCTGCTCCTGGGCCAGGGTCACCTTGCCCAGGTGCCGGATGGAGTCCGCCTGGCGCCACTGAAACACAGCGCATGCCGTCATCGTCGGCACTGGCCCTTTAAGAACGACACTCAGGGGGGCGGAGCCAACTTTGCTAGGGGTCCTGTCGGGCTTTTTCACTATCTTGCTTATTTCAAAGAAGATTACATCACTAATATCCTTTTTGTGTTTATGTGTGAGTGTGTGTTTATGTGTGTGTGTGTTTTTGTATTTCTACCCTTCTTGAGACATCAACAAGGAAAAGTAGCTTCCATATGAGGAGGTGTGAACAAGTTAGGACATAAATCATGGTACCATTTACAGAAAACCATTGCATCTAATAGAGAATGTCCCATTTACACCCTCCATCCATCCATCCATTTTCTACTGCTTATTCCCTTTGGGGTCGCGGGGGGCGCTGGAGCCTATCTCAGCTACAATCGGACGGAAGGCGGGGTACACCCTGGACAAGTCGTCACCTCATCGCAGGGCCAACACAGATAGACAGACAACATTCACACTCACATTCACACACTAGGGCCAATTTAGTGTTGCCCCTGGTGGTGAAATCTATTAAAATGAGGGTGGTCCCAAAAAGGAGGGATTTTTCAAGTGCTCCCCCTCTGGTCAACATATGAAATAACAAGTGCGTGTAAGAAATTGAAATGCGCCCCCTTTGGCCAAAATTAATTTAAAAAAAAAATATATATATATATATATATATACATGTATATGGAGACATACTGTAATAACTTGAAGTAAATAATGAAGATTAAAAAACAATTACAAACCAAAAATAAAAAAATAAAAAAAATGAACTTATTCTCACAATGTCGACTTTTTTCTTCTAAAATTGGGAGCAATTTCTCATATTCTTTCTGTTTCTGTAATATTGCAATATTTTCTCGTAAAATGAGGACTTTTTTAATGTAAAATTATTACTTGTTAATGCAAAATGATGACATTTGTCATATAAAATGCTGACTTTTATCGCAATGTTGGCAATATTTTTGTAAAATAGCGACATTTTTTGAGTAATATTATGACTTTTGTCATAATTTTGCCTGGTAAAATTCTGATTATTATTATAACATTGCCAAGATGTTAAAGTTTTCTTATAAAAATTGTGACTTTTGTCGAGTAAAATTACGACTCTTTTCATAAAATCGTCAAAATGTTAAGCTTTTCTTGTAAAACTATGACTGTTATTGAGTAAAAATTACAACTTTTATCACAATATTGCACAAATGTTCAGTTTCTCTTGTAAAATTTTGACTTGCGTTGAGTAAAATGACGACTTTTATTATATACTGTCAAAATTCTAAGTTTTTCTTGTGAAATTGTGACCTTTTTCTCGTGAAATTCCAAAAAAAAAATTATATTTGCATATAATGTATATATTATTAATTTTGTAAATACAAAGCTTTATATATCTAGGGTCTCAAGAAGCTAACAAATACAGGAATGTTTGTGTCTGTTTGTTCTTGTATTCCTACCCTTCTTGAGACATCAACAAGGAAAAGTACCTTCCATATGAGGAGGTGTGAACAAGTTAGGACATAAATCATGCTCCCAATAAGGAAAACCATTGCATCTAATAGAGAATGTCTCATTTGCACCCCTGGTGGTGAAATCTATCAAAATGAGGGTGGTTCCAAAAAGAAGGGATTTTTTCAAATTGACTGTGTGTCGCTTTTAAAAGTGCTTCCCCTCTGGCCAACATATGAAATAACAAGTGTGTGTAAGAAATTGAAATGCGCCCCCTTTAAAAAATTTAAAAATTAATAAAAAATAGTTCATGTCCTTAAAGTATTTATTGTACTTCATGTTTAATGTAGTTCAGGTACTTCACATTTAATGTACTTCAAGTACTTTCCCACTCTAAGGTGACAGGTGTGACAAAGGAGACAGGTGACAGGTGGGAAGAGAAGCCCCCCCCGGCCCCCAATACTTTTACGAGGTTGTGAAATTGTCCATAATCCATGTGGAACGGCCAAAGAATGCAGACAGTGCAGAGAAGAAGTCATTCATATAGTCAGACAGTAACAAACGACATCTTTCCTCAAAATCAGTAGTGTTCTTGGAACTTCTACTGCACATGTTGGTGAAGACAACAACATCTATTTGGTTAAAAGCACGTTTGGTTAAACGCACGCACGCACGCACGCACGCACGCACGCACGCACGCACATCAAAGTCTCTAACATGTAAATGCTACCTCTTTTCTATAAAATGTTAAATAAATATATAAATAAACGTTAAGTAAATATATAAATAAACGTTAAATAAATATATAAATACATCTTTGAACGAATATATAAACAAACGTTATATATATAAATATATAGTATATACACATTTTAAATAATTATATAAATACAAGTTAAATATATATATATATATATATGTATACATTTTGAATAAATATGTAAATACATGTTAAATATATAAAAATGTTGAATTAATATATAAATACAAGTTAAATATATAAATACATGTTAAATATATATATATACATATAAATAGATGTTAAATAAATATATGAATACATGTAACCCTAAATAAATATGTAAATAAATGCGAGACAAATATACATGTATACATTTTAAATAAATTTTTAATAGATGTTAAAATATATATATATATGTATATATATATATATATACATTTTAAATAAATATATTAATGTTAAATAAATATATAAATACATGTTTAATATATAAATGAATGTTAAATATATGAATACATGTTAAATAAATATGTAAATAAATGCTAAATATATATACACCTTTTAAATATATAAATAAATGTTAAATATATATATATATATACATATATTTTAAAGAAATATATTAATAAATATTATATATATATATATATATAGATTTTAAAGAAATATATTATTAAATAACAAATATAAATACAAATATATGTTAAATAAATATAAAAATAAATGTTAAAAATATAAATAAATAAATGTTCAATAAATATATAAGTAAATGTTAAATGTATAAATGCATGTTGAATACATATGTAAATAAATGCTAAATATATATACACATTTCAAATAAAAATAAATAAATAAATGTTAAAAAAAAAAATATATATATATATATATATATATATACATTCCAAAGAAATATATAAATAAATATATTAAGTAGGAAATAAATGTGTCAGTAGAGGCCACTTCATTAGGTACACCTGCATGGATCCAACAGGACTGCTCCTAATATTTTGGTTCTTGAGCGACATGAGAGGGTCACCATATGTCAACGTTTGGAGCAGGTGAGACCCTGCAGGTGTACCTAATGAAGTGGGCGGCGAGAGTGTCTCACCTCCACCTGCAGCCCCTTGTACCTAATGAAGTGGGCGGCGAGAGGGTCTCACCTCCACCTGCAGCCCCTTGTACCTAATGAAGTGGGCGGCGAGAGGGTCTCACCTCCACCTGCAGCTCCTTGTACCTAATGAAGTGGGCGGCGGGAGGGTCTCACCTCCACCTGCAGCCCCTTGTACCTAATGAAGTGGGCGGCGAGAGGGTCTCACCTCCACCTGCAGCTCCTTGTACCTAATGAAGTGGGCGGCGAGAGTGTCTCACCTCCACCTGCAGCCCCTTGTACCTAATGAAGTGGGCGGCGAGCGTGTCTCACCTCCACCTGCAGCCCCTTGTACCTAATGAAGTGGGCGGCGAGAGTGTCTCACCTCCACCTGCAGCCCCTTGTACCTAATGAAGTGGGCGGCGAGAGTGTCTCACCTCCACCTGCAGCCCCTTGTACCTAATGAAGTGGGCGGCGAGAGTGTCTCACCTCCACCTGCAGCCCCTTGTACCTAATGAAGTGGGCGGCGAGAGTGTCTCACCTCCATCTGCAGCCCCTTGTACCTAATGAAGTGGGCGGCGAGAGTGTCTCACCTCCACCTGCAGCCCCTTGTACCTAATGAAGTGGGCGGCGAGAGTGTCTCACCTCCACCTGCAGCCCCTTGTACCTAATGAAGTGGGCGGCGAGAGTGTCTCACCTCCACCTGCAGCCCCTTGTACCTAATGAAGTGGGCGGCGAGAGTGTCTCACCTCCATCTGCAGCCCCTTGTACCTAATGAAGTGGGCGGCGAGAGTGTCTCACCTCCACCTGCAGCCCCTTGTACCTAATGAAGTGGGCGGCGAGAGTGTCTCACCTCCACCTGCAGCCCCTTGTACCTAATGAAGTGGGCGGCGAGAGTGTCTCACCTCCATCTGCAGCCCCTTGTACCTAATGAAGTGGGCGGCGAGAGTGTCTCACCTCCACCTGCAGCCCCTTGTACCTAATGAAGTGGGCGGCGAGAGTGTCTCACCTCCATCTGCAGCCCCTTGTACCTAATGAAGTGGGCGGCGAGAGTGTCTCACCTCCACCTGCAGCCCCTTGGCGCTGGCAGCCTGCAGCTCGTTGGGCACGGTGCACTCCAGCGTGTTCCCCAGCACGGTGAGCGTCTCACAGCTGTGATTGGACACGGTCATCACCTGACACTTCATGGCCTCTCGGTCCATGCGGTCGCCCTGCACACCCAAGACAAGAATACTGTAGTAATACACACTTATGGTAATAATACACACTAATGGTAGTAATACACACTAAAGGTAGTAAAATACACTAATGGTAGTAAAATACACTAATGGTAGTAATACACATTAAAGGTAGTAAAATACACTAATGGTAGTAATATACACTAATGGTAGTAAAATACACTAATGGTAGTAATACACACTAAAGGTAGTAAAATACACAAATGGTAGTAAAATACACTAATGGTAGTAATACACACTAATGGTAGTAATACACACTAATGGTAGTAATACACACTAAAGGTAGTAAAATACACTAATGGTAGTAAAATACACTAATGGTAGTAATACACACTATAGATAGTAATACACACTAATTGTAGTAATACACACTATTGGTAGCAATACACACTAATGGTAGTAATATACACTAATGGTAGTAATATACACTAATGGTAGTATTACACACTAATGGTAGCAATATACACTAATGGTAGTAATAAACACTAATGGTAGTAATATAAACACTAATGATAGTAATATACACTAATGATAGTAATACACACTTATGGTAGTAATACACACTAATGGTAGTAATATACACTAATGGTAGTAATATACACTAATGGTAGTTATATACACTAATGGTAGTAATATACACTAATGGTAGTAATATACACTAATGGTAGTAATACACACTAATGGTAGTTATATACACTAATGGTAGTAATATACACTAATGGTAGTAATACACACTTATAGTAGTAATATACATTAATGGTGGTAATATACACTAATGGTAATTATACACACTAATGGTAGTAATATACACTAATGGTACTAATATACACTAATGGTAGTAATACACACTATAGGTAGTAATACACATCAATGGTATACCGTTAGTGTGTAATACTATAGTAATACACACTAATGGTAGTAATATACACTAATGGTAGAAATACACACTATAGGTAGTAATACACATCAATGGTATATCGTTAGTGTGTAATACCATAGTAATACACACTAATGGTAGTAATACACACTAATGGTAGTAATACACATCAATGGTATACCGTTAGTGTGTAATACTATAGTAATACACATGGTACTAATATACACTAATGGTAGTAATACACACCAATGGTAGTAATATACACTAATGGTAGTATACACACTAATGGTAGTAATATACACTAATGGTAGTAATACACACTTATGGTAGTAATATACATTAATGGTAGTAATATACACTAATGGTAGTAATATACACTAATGGTCGTAATACACACTAATGGTAGTAATACACACTAATGGTAGTAATATACACTAATGGTAGTATACACATTAATGGTAGTAATATACACTAATGGTAGTAATACACACTTATTGTAGTAATATACATTAATGGTAGTAATATACACTAATGGTAGTAATACACACTAATGGTAGTAATATACACTGATGGTAGTAATATACACTAATGGTAGTAATACACACTAAAGGTAGTAAAATACACAAATGGTAGTAAAATACACTAATGGTAGTAATACACACTAATGGTAGTAATACACACTAATGGTAGTAATACACACTAATGGTAGTAATATACACTGATGGTAGTAATATACACTAATGGTAGTAATACACACTAAAGGTAGTAAAATACACTAATGGTAGTAAAATACACTAATGGTAGTAATACACACTAATGGTAGTAATATACACTGATGGTAGTAATACACACTAAAGGTAGTAAAATACACTAAAGGTAGTAAAATACACTAATGGTAGTAAAATACACTAATGGTAGTAATACACACTAATGGTAGTAATACACACTAATGGTAGTAATACACACTAATGGTAGTATTATACACTAATGGTAGTAATACACACTAATGGTAAAGCATTAGTGTGTATTACTACAGTAATACACAGAGTATCTTTCTTGCTCACATTTGAGTTGTCCTTCTTACCTCCTCCACACACACACACACACACACACACACACACACACACACACACACACACACACACACACACACACGCGCGCGCACGTGCACACTCACGTGCACGCTTGTTGAAGTGCACGTAGAAGACGGAATAAAAATATCATAAATAAAAATCATCATCACATTCCCAGCGTGACAGCTCGGCATTTTCTCATTAGACACACACCACACGCTTGCACCTGTTCTCACACGCACACGCACACACACACACACACACACACACACACACACACACACACACACACACACACACACACACACACACACACACACACACACAAACTGATGTTGAGGGTGATGTTTTTGTGCGATGATCAAGTTAGTTTGTGTGCAATGGCGGCCATGTTGTTGTGGTGTTTCCCCATCTGTCGCCGTGGCAACCCTGAGGTGCGAGACGACATGTGAGGAGCTGCCACATTAGCGCCAACGTCTGGAAATAAGATGTCTGCCAGTCAAAACACACAACATGCTCGCTTCCTTCCCGCACTGTGTGATTGTGGACATGTGTGTGTGTGTGTGTGTGTGTGTGTGTGTGTGTGTGTAAAAAAGTGTGAGTGTATTGTGTATATACTGTATAGTCGTGGTCAAAAGTGTACATACACTTGTAAAGAATATAATGTCATGGCTGTCTTGAGTTTCCAATCATTTTGACCACTCCTCTTGACAAAATTGGTGCAGTTCAGCTAAGTTTGTTGGTTTTCTGACATGGACTTGTTTCTTCAGCATTGTCCACACGTTTAAGTCAGGACTTTGGGAAGGTCCATTCTAAAACCTTCATTCTAGCCTGATTTAGCCATTCCTTTAGCACTTTGGGTCATTGTCCTGTTGGAACACCCAACTGCGCCCAAGACCCAACCTCCAGGCTGATGATTTTAGCTTGTCCTGAAGAATTTGGAGGTAATCCTCCTTTTTTATTGTCTCATTTAAAGCAGCAGTTCCATTGGCAGCAAAACAGGCCCAGAGCATAATACTACCACCACCATGCTTGACAGTAGAACCGGTGTTCCTGGGATTAAAGGCCTCACCTTTTCTCCTCCAAACATATTGCTGGGTGTTTGTGTATATAAGTGTGTGTGTGTGTATATAAGTGTGTGTTTGTGTATATACTGTAAGTGTGTGTGTATATGTGTGTATAGATAAGTGTGTGTTTGTGTTCATAAGGGTGTGTATATATAAGTGTGTGTTTGTATGTATATAAGTGTGTGTATATATAGGTGTGTGTATATATAAGTGTGTGTGTATAAGTGTGTGTGTATACAAGTGTGTGTGTACAAATGTGTGTGTATATATAGGTGTGTGTGTGTATATATAAGTGTGTGTATATAAGTGTTGGTGTATATAAGTGTGTGTGTACAAATGTGTGTGTGTGTATAGATAAGTGTGTGTTTGTGTTTATAAGTGTGTGTATATATAAGTGTGTGTTTGTGTATATAAGTGTGTGTATATATAAGTGTATGTATATATGTGTGTGTGTATATATAAGTGTGTGTATACAAGTGTGTGTTTGTGTATATAAGTGTGTGTGTATATATAAGTGTGTGTTTGTGTATATAAGTGTGTGTGTGTAAAGATAAGTGTGTCTTTGTGTTTATAAGTGTGTGTATATAAGTGTGTGTTTGTGTATAAAAGTGTGTGTATATATAAGTGTGTGTTTGTATATATATAAGTGTGTGTATATTTGTGTGTGTGTGTATGTATAAGTGCGTGTATATAAGTGTGTGTGTATACAAGTGTGTGTGTTTGTATACATAAGTGTGTGTGTGTATATATAAGTGTGTGTTCGTGTATATAAGTGTGTGTATATATAAGTGTGTGTTTGTATATATACGTGTGTGTATATAAGTGTGTGTGTGTATACAAGTGTGTGTGTGTGTTAGTGTATATAAGTGTGTGTTTGTGTATATAAGTGTGTGTATATATAAGTGAGTGTTTGTGTTTATAAGTGTGTGTATATATAAGTGTGTGTTTGTGTTTATAAGTGTGTGTATATATAAGTGTGTGTTTGTGTATATAAGTGTGTGTATATAAAAGTGTGTGTATATATACGTGTGCGTGTGTATATATAAGTGTGTGTGTATACAAGTGTGTGTGTGTTTGTGTATATAAGTGTTTGTGTGTATATACAAGAGTGTGTGTGTGTGTGTGTATAAATGTGTGTGTGTGTATAGATAAATGTGTGTTTGTGTTTATAAGTGTGTGTTTGTGTATATAAGTGTGTGTATATATAAGTGAGTGTTTCTTTATATATAAGTGTTTGTATATATGTGTGTGCCTGTTTATATATATTATTATCACTATGTAAAGCGCTTTGAGTCACTAGAGAAAAAGCGCTATATAAATATAATTCACTTCACTTCACTTATAGATAAGTGTGTGTTTGTGTATATAAGTGTGTGTATGTATACGTGTGTGTTTGTGTGTGTTTGTGTATATAAGTGAGTATTTGTATATATATATAAGTGTGTGTGTGTGTGTGTGTGTGTGTGTGTGTGTGTGTGTGTGTGTGTGTGTGAGTGTGTGTGTGTGTGTGTGTGTGTGTGTGTGTGTGTGTGTGTGAGTGTGTGTGTGTGTGTGTGTGTGTGTGTGTGAGTGTGTGTGTGTGTGTGTGTGTGTGTGTGAGTGTGTGTGTGTGTGTGTGCGTGTGTGTGTGTGTGTGTGTGTGTGCGTGGCAGCTGTGGACAGTGAGACGAGTACACTTCAATCTTGTTATCTGATGAAATTTCATTTCTTGCTGATAAAAAAGTGACTCTGCTGAGATGAATGGATGGGGGAGGGGCTGTCAGAGGTAGACTGGGCCTTGGGGTCAAAGGTCAGAGTGGGAAAAAAGGGTATCCTGTGAGCTGTGGAGCACAGCTGCCACAAAGCGTCTCGCTGCGATCAGCCCGGCAAAATAAAAAAAAGTCAACGATTTGTTTCATTGTGTGTGAAAATGTCAAGAGCTTTGGCCTTGGCACGGAGAACAATGCACCACAACACATATACACACACACACACACACCCACACACACACACACACACACACACACACACACACACACACACACACACACACACACACACACACACACACACACACACACACACACACACACACACACACACACACACACAGTAATGCGGACATGGCGCAGGGTACAAAGGATGGGAAACAAATGTCACTTCCTGTTTTGATGTGAGTATTGTTTCCTTCATGAGTTCAAGTGTGCACGTGTGAATGTTAGCATGTGAAGCACACTAACTCACTTCCTGCAATAAACACCATGACATCATCATCATCAACATCATCATAACCATCATCATAACCATCAACATAAAAATTATCATCATCTTAATCATCGTCATTATCTTCATCAACATCATCATCATATCATCATCATTATCGTCACCATAATCATCATCGTCATCATCAACATAATCATATCATCCTCATTATCATAATCATCAACATCATCATTATCGTCATCAACATCATCATCATGTCATTATCATCATCATCAACATAATCATCATCATGTCATCAACATCATCATTATCATAATCATCAACATCATCATTATCATCATCATAATCATATCATCAACATCATCATCATATCATCAACATCTTCATTATCATTATCATAATCATATCATCAACATCATCATCATCAACATCATCATCATCATCACCAAAATAATCATCATCATAATATCATCAATGTCATAATCATCATTATCCTCATCAACATCATATCATCAGCATTATCATCAACATAATCGTCATCATAATCATCATTACCATCATCCTCATCATCATCATATCATCAACATTATCATCAACATAATCATCATCATATCATGATCATTATCTTCATCAACATCATCATCATATCATCAACATAATCATCATCAAAATCATCATCATCATAATTACCTTCATCAACATCATCATCATCAACATAATCGTGATCATCATCATCATCATATCATCAACATCATCATATCATCAACATCTTCACTATCATCAACATCATCATCATATCATCATCAACATCATCATAATTATCGTCATCAACATCATCATCATGTCATGATCATCAACATAATCATCATCATATCATCAACATCATCATTATCATAATCATCATAATATCATCAACATCATCATTATCATCAACATCTTCATTATCATCATCATAATCATATCATCAACATTATCATCATTATCATCAACATAATCATCATATCATCAACATAATCATTATCATTATCATCCTTATCTTCATCAACATCATCATCATTATCATCAACATAATCATCATCATCATATCATTATCATCATAATCATATCATCAACATCATCATCATCATATCATCATCATCATAATTATCGTCATCAACATCATCATAATGTCATTATCATTATCATCAACATAATCATCATGTCATCAACATCATCATTATCATAATCATCAACATCATCATCATAATTATCGTCATCAACATCACCATCATGTCATTATCATTATCATCAACATAATCATCATCATCATCATGTCATGAACATCATCATTATCATAATCATCAACATCATCATAATATCATCAACATCTTCATTATCATAATCATAATCATATCATCAACATCATCATCATTAGCATCAACAATCATCATCATCATCATCAACACCATCATCATCATAATATCATCAACGTCATAATCATCATTATCCTCATCATCATAATATTACTATCATAATAATCATCATCATCATCATCATCATGACACATGAAGATTTCCTGCAAATGCTTTTTCACCAATCCTCTGTTCACAAGTTTAGTCCATCAGCTTTTGCACACAAACCTTTAGAGGCACACGCCCAAAGACTTTGAGTTCTCACGTGTCACAAAGACACGGAAATATCATTTCATATGATCGGACAGTATCGGTAGTATCCATGGACTTGGGGCCGTACTTTTATAAGCACTGAAGGTAATACTTTTATAAGTATTACTTAAAAAAAGTATGTTACCTTTGCTACTTATAAAAGTATGTTACATTCAGTACTTATAAAAGTATGTTACATTCAGTACTTATAAAAGTATGTTACTTTCAATACTTATTAAAGTATGTTACTTTCAGTACTTATAAAATTGTATTACTTTCGGTACTTCCAAAAGTATGTTACTTTCAGTACTTATAAAAGTGTATTACTTTCGGTACTTATAAAAGTATGTTACTTTCACTATTTACAAAAGTATGCTACTTTCAGTACTTATAAAAGTATGCTACATTCAGTACTTATAAAAGTGTGTTACTCTCCTTACTTATAAAAGTGTGTTACTTTCGGTACTTATAAAAGTGCGTTACTTTCAATAACTTTAAAAGTATGTTACTTTCAGTACTCATAAAAGTGTATTACTTTCTTTACTTATAAAAGTATGTTACTTTCCTTACTTATTAAAAAAAACGTTACTTTTGGTACTTCTAAAAGAATGTTACCTTCGGTACTTCTAAAAGTATGTTACTTTCCTTACTTATTAAAGTGTGTTACTTTCTGTACTTATAAAAGTATGTTACTTTCAGTACTTATAAAGTATGTTACTTTCCTTACTCATAAAAGTATGTTACTTTCGGTACTTATAAGGGTATGTTACTTTCCCTACTTAAATAAGTATGTTACTTTCCTTACTCATAAAAGTATGTTACTTTCAGTACTTATCAGGGTATATTACTTTCCCTACTTATAAAAATGCATTACTTTCGGTACTGATAAAAGTATGTTACTTTCAGTACTTATAAAAGTATGTTAAATTTAGTACTTATAAAAGTGTGTTACTTTCACGACTTATAAAAGTATGTTACTTTTGGTGCTTATAAAAGTATGTTGTTTTCAGTACTTATAAAAGTATGTTACTCTCCTTACTTATAAAAGTGTGTTACTTTCGGTACTTATAAAAGTGCGTTACTTTCAATACTTATAAAAGTATGTTACTTTCCTTACTTATAAAAAACGTTAATTTTGGTACTTCTAAAAGAATGTTACCTTTGGTACTTCTAAAAGTATGTTACTTTCCTTACTTATTAAAGTGTGTTACTTTCTGTACTTATAAAAGTATGTTACTTTCAGTATTTATAAAGTATGTTACTTTCGGTACTTATTAAAGTATGTTACTTTCCTTACTCATAAAAGTATGTTACTTTCCTTACTCATAAAAGTATGTTACTTTAGGTACTTATTAAGGTATGCTACTTTCCTTACTCATAAAAGTATGTTACTTTCAGTACTTATAAGGGTATGTTACTTTCCCTACTTATAAAAATGCATTACTTTCGGTACTGATAAAAGTATGTTACTTTCAGTACTTATAAAAGTATGTTAAATTTAGTACTTATAAAAGTGTGTTACTTTCACGACTTATAAAAGTATGTTACTTTTGGTGCTTATAAAAGTATGTTGTTTTCAGTACTTATAAAAGTATGTTACTCTCCTTACTTATAAAAGTGTGTTACTTTCGGTACTTATAAAAGTGCGTTACTTTTAATACTTATAAAAGTATGTTACTTTCCTTACTTATAAAAAACGTTAATTTTGGTACTTCTAAAATAATGTTACCTTCGGTACTTCTAAAAGTATGTTACCTTCCTTACTTATTAAAGTGTGTTACTTTCTGTACTTATAAAAGTATGTTACTTTCAGTATTTATAAAGTATGTTACTTTCGGTACTTATTAAAGTATGTTACTTTCCTTACTCATAAAAGTATGTTACTTTCCTTACTCATAAAAGTATGTTACTTTCGGTACTTATTAAGGTATGCTACTTTCCTTACTCATAAAAGTATGTTACTTTCAGTACTTATAAGGGTATGTTACTTTCCCTACTTATAAAAATGCATTACTTTCGGTACTGATAAAAGTATGTTACTTTCAGTACTTATAAAAGTATGTTAAATGTAGTACTTATAAAAGTGTGCTACTTTCACGACTTATAAAAGTATGTTACTTTTGGTGCTTATAAAAGTATGTTGTTTTCAGTACTTATAAAAGTATGTTACTCTCCTTACTTATAAAAGTGTGTTACTTTCGGTACTTATAAAAGTGCGTTACTTTCAATACTTATAAAAGTATGTTACTTTCCTTACTTATAAAAAACGTTAATTTTGGTACTTCTAAAAGAATGTTACCTTTGGTACTTCTAAAAGTATGTTACTTTCCTTACTTATTAAAGTGTGTTACTTTCTGTACTTATAAAAGTATGTTACTTTCAGTATTTATAAAGTATGTTACTTTCGGTGCTTATTAAAGTATGTTACTTTCCTTACTCATAAAAGTATGTTACTTTCCTTACTCATAAAAGTATGTTACTTTCGGTACTTATTAAGGTATGCTACTTTCCTTACTCATAAAAGTATGTTACTTTCAGTACTTATAAGGGTATGTTACTTTCCCTACTTATAAAAATGCATTACTTTCGGTACTGATAAAAGTATGTTAATTTCAGTACTTATAAAAGTATGTTAAATTTAGTACTTATAAAAGTGTGTTACTTTCACGACTTATAAAAGTATGTTACTTTTGGTGCTTATAAAAGTATGTTGTTTTCAGTACTTATAAAAGTATGCTACTCTCCTTACTTATAAAAGTGTGTTACTTTCGGTACTTATAAAAGTGCGTTACTTTCAATACTTATAAAAGTATGTTACTTTCCTTACTTATAAAAAAACGTTAATTTTGGTACTTCTAAAAGAATGTTACCTTTGGTACTTCTAAAAGTATGTTACTTTCCTTACTTATTAAAGTGTGTTGCTTTCAGTACTTCTAAAAGTATTTTACTTTCAGTACTTATAAAGTATGTTACTTCCGGTACTTATTAAAGTATGTTACTTTCCTTACTCATAAAAGTATGTTACTTTCCCTACTTACAAAAGTGTGTTACTTTCGGTACTTATAAAAGTGCGTTACTTTCAATACTTATAAAAGTATGTTACTTTCCTTACTTATAAAAAACGTTAATTTTGGTACTTCTAAAAGAATGTTACCTTTGGTACTTCTAAAAGTATGTTACTTTCCTTACTTATTAAAGTGTGTTGCTTTCAGTACTTATAAAAGTATGTTACTTTCAGTGCTTATAAAGTACGTTACTTTCGGTACTTATTAAAGTGTGTTACTTTCCTTACTCATAAAAGTATGTTACTTTCCCTACTTACAAAAGTATGTTACTTTCTTTACTCATAAAAGTATGTTACTTTCAGTACTTATAAGGGTATGTTACTTTCCCTACTTATAAAAGTATGTTACTTTCCTTACTCATAAAAGTATGTTACTTTCGGTACTTATTAGGGTATGTTACTTTCCCTACTTATAAAAGTATGTTACTTTCGGTACTTATAAAAGTATGTTACTTTCCTTACTTATTAAAGTGTGTTACTTTCAGTACTTATAAAAGTATGTTACTTTCGGTACTTATAAAAGTATGTTACTTTCCCTACTTATAAATGTATGTTACTTTCGGTACTTATACAAGTGTGTTACTTTTGGTACTTATAAAAGTATGTTACTGTCAAGATGTTACTGAGTGCTGGTTTGCAGTAGTACACAGCTGTACTCCATCATGGTTGGATACAGATCCTGGGTCCTTTGAGGATGACCCGGGTCTTACCTTGAGCTCCACAATGCTCTTGTTGTCCTTGGAGGTCAACTTGGGGTCCTGGAAGAGGGGGTCCTCCACGTAGATCAGGTCCCACTGGTCCGTGGAGTAGCCGTCTAGGATGAAGGCCACTTTGGTGACCACGGGCGGCGGCAGGCCCAGCTTGGCCAGAGAGGGCGTGGTGCACTGGATGGTGGTGCGGTTCTCCCCGTACACGCAACTCTGCAGACAACAAAGTGTGTAAACAAACAAACAAAAATGTTGTGCTTCTTACAATCACACAAACAAAAACTGGTGATATATATATATATATCTTTGGAGTGTCCAGACTGGCACCAGAACCCGTGTGACTTGAGGGCGAGACACTGAGGGTCCTTCAAGTTCTCCGAGCACGCCTTGATGGAAGGTCTTTGTGCACACGTACATTGTCTGATTGTGTTCTACCATGTAGA
>NC_084576.2:25512500-25527500 GCF_033978685.3 Nerophis lumbriciformis
CCAAAATGGTCTCAGTCATCAATGTGTTAAAAATAAGTCATTTATTAATATTTTTTTTACTTTCAGTGCTAAATATCTATTAATCAACTTCAGATCTAGCTGTTGCCATAAAGTTGAATTTTTTTTTAATGTTTCACTCCTTTTTCGTCAAAGAAAACCCTGTTTTTTATGGCAGAAAAACACAAAAGATGCGATATTTTCACCCTCAAAAATATTTCAAATTGGAATATTTGATGTGAAGCTATTAACACCTTAAATAGGTCAATAATTCATAACATAATTTTTTATTTTTTTAAATTATGACAGTTACCAAAAAATCTGATTAAATGTCCCCGGGGACCCAAAAGGGTCTCAGTCATCAACGTGTTAAAAATAAGTTACTTATTCATGTTGTTTTACTTTCAGTGCTAAATATCTATTAATCAACTTCAGATCTATCTGTTGCCATAAAGTTGACATTTTTTTCAATGTTTTATTCGTTTTTCATCAAAGAAAACCCTGTTTTTTATGGCAGAAAAACACCAAAGATGCGATATTTTCACCCTCAAAAATATTTCAAATTATATATGATGTGAAACAATTAAAACCTTAAATATCAATCAATCAATCAATGTTTATTTATATAGCCCTAAATCACAAGTGATAGGTCAATAATTTATAACAACATTGATTATTAAATTTTGTTTTTGTTTTTTAACAATCACAGTTAAAAAAAAAATCGGATTAAAATCGGATTAAAAGTCTCGGGGACCCAAAAGGGTCTCAGTGATCAACGTGTTAAAAATAAGTTATTTATTAATATATTAAAACCTTAAATAGATAAATAATTCATAAAAACATTGATAATTGTTTAGTTTTTTTTAACAATGAAATCATAAATCCAAAATCAAGTTAAAGGTCATTAAAGTACGGAGCCCCTGAAGGGACATGGGGGGATTTATTTTTTTTTATAATATTTTTTTATTTTTTATTTTTTTTTAGACATGTATCTTGTGTGCACGAGAAACTTTTTATAAAGTTATAAAAAAAAGTTTAAAAAATTGTATAATTAAAAAAAAATTTTTTTTTAGACATGTACTGTATCTCGTGCGCACGAGAAACTTTCTTGTGCGCACAAGATGCATGTCTAAAAAAAAAAAAAATAATAATTATAAAAAATATATGTATATTTTTTATAACTTTATAAAAAGTTTCTCGTGCGCACGAGATACATGTCTAAAAAAAAAATAATAATTATAAAAAATATATATATATTTTTTTATAACTTTATAAAAAGTTTCTCGTGCGCACGAGATACATGTCTAAAAAAAATAATAAAATAAAATAAAAAATTATAAAAAAAGAAAAAAAAAACATGTCCCTTTAGGGCAGCGTTTCTCAAAGTGTGGGGCGCGCCCCACTGGTGGGGAATAGAGACATGACAGGTGGGGCGCGAGGAACGGGAGGGAATTTCACTTTAATTTTTTTTTTTTTTTTTTTTTTAGATTTTTTTTTTTTTACTATGCTTTCATTTTCTATACACACTGTAAATCACTTTGTGATTCTGTCTGTGAAATCCGCTTTATAAATAAATGTAAATTACTTATTTTTCCTGTAGGCTTTACATTTCTAGGTAGGAGCAAAAGTTTGACAGACATAGCAACAGTAACTAATGGGGGCGGGGCTAAGCGGAACAAACTTGACGAGACAAGCGCAGCAAAATGAAAAGCTGTCCCACTGTCAAACGACACAGTTGCGAGACGTATATGCGACATTGCAAGTGATCTTGAGGAACAACTCGGAGACAAATGAAAATAAAGTCGTTTTGCTTTACAAGTGGACGAAGCTACTGACAGCAATAAAGACTGCCTGTTCATCGCATACGTCCGCTTTGTGAATCGCGAGTCACTGTGCGAGGATTTGCTGTTTTGCAAATACATCAAAAATAGAGCCTCTGCTGATGAGCTGTTCAAGATAATGGACAGTTTCCTCAAAGAAAACGACCTTAAATGGGAAAACTGTGTGGGCTTTTGCTCTGATGGCGCAATGACCATGGCAGGGTCAAGAAACAAGCTGCAGGCTCTAATAAAGAGGGTTGCGCCAAATGCGCATTTGACACACTGTGTCATTCACTGGGAAGCACTCGCGTCAAGGCAGCTCAGCCCCGAACTCAATGAGGTTTTAACAGATGTGAGCGCGGTAAATTTGATCAAAACACGACCACTGAAAGCGCGACTATTCTCTGCACTGTGTGAGGAAATGGGAGCTGATCATACAGCCGTGCTGTTTCACCATACTTGCCAACCTTGAGACCTCCAATTTCGGGAGGTGGGGGTGGGGGGCGCGGTTGGGGGTGGGGGCGTGGTTAAGAGGGGAGGAGTATATTTACAGCTAGAATTCACCAAGTCAAGTATTTCACACACACACACATATATATATATATATATATATATATATATATATATATATATATATATATATATAAAAGAAATACTTGACTTTCAGTGAATTCTAGCTATATATATATATATATATATATATATATATATATATATATATATATATATATATATATATATATATATATATATATATATATATAAATAAGAGAAATACTTGAATTTCAGTGTTCATTTATTTACACATATACACACACATAACACTCATCTACTCATTGTTGAGTTAAGGGTTGAATTGTCCATCCTTGTTCTATTCTCTGTCATTTAGCGTCCCTTCACTGGCTCCCTGTGCGTTACCGAATACATTTTAAACTCCTTTTATTTGTTTTTAAATGTCTAAACAACCTCGCGCCAACCTATCTCTCCGACCTCCTTCAGCCTTCTGCACCACCCGATCCTTAAGATCAGCCGATCAGCTGCTGTTGACGGTCCCTGACACAAGGCTGAAGCTTAGAGGTGACAGAGCTTTCGCCGTTGCTGCTCCCAAGCTCTGGAACGACCTACCCCTAAGTGTTAGACAAGCCTCCTCTCTTCCTGTTTTTAAATCTCTCTTAAAAACATACTTTTATTCCATGGCTTTTAACACTGAGTGATATCCATCCTGCAATGGCGCCCCATAATACACCTGCTGTGATCCTGTTTTTATGTTTTTATTAATTCTATTTTAATTATTTATTTTTTATCGTGTTCTGTTTGTGTTGTGTTGTGTTTGCTCGGTACTCGTTTTATCTTTTAACCTGCTCATTGTACAGCACTTTGGCTACCCCTGTGGTAAATTTTAAATGTGCTTTATAAATAAAGTTGATTTGATTTGATTTGATTATTTTTCTAACCATGCTGAACACCCTCTCTGATGATGAATTCTGCTTCGTCTCCTTGTTGTGTGCGCAGTTGTGCACTGCACTCTCTAAAAGCCCTAGATGTTAATGTCACATATGCATGTACATTAGATGGCAGTATTGCCCTGTTTAAGAGTGTCACAACATTGCTGTTTACGGCAGACGAACTGCTTTACGGTAGACGAAAACGTGACTGCTGTTGTTGTGTGTTGTTGCCGCGCTGGGAGGACGTTAATGAAACTGCCTAACAATAAACCCACATAAGAAACCAAGAACTCGCCCTCGATCATTCTACAGTTATAACGTGATTGGGCAGGCACGCTGTTTATATTGTGGGAAAGCGGACGTGAAAACATGCTGTCGACACGTCACTCAGGTACGCCTGAATTTCGGGAGATTTTCGGGAGAAAATATGTCCCGGGAGGTTTTCGAGAGAAGCGCTGAATTTCGGGAGTCTACCGGAAAATCCGGGAGGGTTGGCAAGTATGTGTTTCACAGTGAAGCAAGGTGGCTCTCCCGGGGCAAAGTGCTGTCACTTGCCCTGTCTTCCCAAATGCATAGCTCCTCCTTTTTTTTGCAAAGATTGCAAAGTGGCACTTTTATTTTATTTATTTTGAACTTGATGCAAGTTATATGATTTATTATTGAACTTGATGCAAGTTATAACACTTTTATTTGATTTATTATTGAACTTGATGCAAGTTATAACACTTTTTTGATTTATTATTGAACTTGATGCAAGTTATAACACTTTTTTTTATTTATTATTGAACTTGATGCAAGTTATAACACTTTTGTTTTATTTATTATTGAACTTGATGCAAGTTATTTTATTTATTATTGAACTTGATGCAAGTTATACCAGGCAGCACGGTGGAAGAGGGGTTAGTGCATCTGCCTCACAATACGAAGGTCCTGAGTAGTCTTGGGTTCAATCCCGGGCTCGGGATCTTTCTGCGTGGAGTTTGTATGTTCTCCCCGTGACTGCGTGGGTTCCCTCCGGGTACTCCGGCTTCCTCCCACCTCCAAAGACATGCACCTGGGGATAGGTTGATTGGCAACACTAAATTGGCCCTAGTGTGTGGATGTGAGTGTGAATGTTGTCTGTCTATCTGTGTTGGCCCTGCGATGAGGTGGCGACTTGTCCAGGGTGTGCCCCGCCTTCCGCCCGATTGTACCTGAGATAGGCTCCAGCGCCCCCCGCGACCACAAAGGGAATAAGCGGTAGAAAATGGATGGATGGGCAAGTTATACCACAGCTGCACAGTTATTTTATTTATTATTGAACTTGATGTTATTTTATGTTATTGAGTTTGAATGTATATAACTTGATGTTACTTGATGTTCAATAAATTTGAAAATGTTAAGCTTGGCGTTAGCGTTCTGTTGGGGCGATGGGGGCAGGTGGGGCTTGAAAACTCGCCCTTGTCCAAAGTGGGGGATGACAAAAAAAGTTTGAGAACCACTGCTTTAGGGGCTCCGTATTAAAGTGTTAAAAATAAGTCATTTATTAATTTTTTATTATTACCATTTTTTTATGTTTTTAAATAGTGTTTTTTTAAATGTGCAAAATCAACGGGGTTCTCGCTATGGCCTACAGTCGTCACTTCAGTCATCAGTTGGTTGGCAGCTAAAGAGATTACCTTTGAACTCAGCCCCTCAGGCATACTACTTGGGACGGCTCAAAATCAATAAGATTCTTACTTTGACGCGGAACAAGGTTGCAAGAGGGCACCATTAAGGACCAAACACTTATCTGGGAAAACAACCTGTCCCAGTAACTTTCAAAATAAGGCGGCTTCTTGCTTTGTTTTGAAAGTTGCACTTCAACTGTGGCCCTCAACGTCTTGGCTTAAAATCAGTAGTGTTCTTGCTTTTAGGCCTCGGTCATGAGTAGAAGAAAGAATACTACCGAATAAAAGGATGTTTCTGTACCTCAAGCACACGTCACACAGCGGGAGTCAAAATCAATAGGAAGTGTGGACTCACCACGTGGAAGACCACGGCATCCTGGCCCGTGGTGACCACCATCTGAGGCTGCAGGCCCGACTGCAGGAAGAAGCCGTGAGCCGACAGCGTGCAGCCGCCGCTGTGACACAGGACATCAGCGTCAGTCAGCGCTAAACACGGAGCTAATGTTAGCATTTTAGCCTCTTGACCACGCCCACCTGTTAACTCCTGGCTGGAAGTTTGACGCTTTCAATCATTACTGATGTTCTTTTTGATTGATTGATTGATTGAAACTTATATTAGTAGATTGCACAGTACAGTACATATTCCGTACAAATGATCACTAAATAATAACACCCCAATAAGTTTTTCAACTTGTTTAAGTCGGGGTCCACGTTAATCAATTCATGGTTGACCACCACATTAAACTATCTCCAGCTGTCAGCCATGTTGTCACTTTAGCTTCCGTATTGACAAATATCACGAGTTAGTCACGTTTTATTTCGAAATAGTAAGATTCTAGAAGAAGAAACATATTCATGTAGTCCAGTGAAGCAAAAATGCTACTTGCTAACGTATCATTATAGCCGTCAATGGCGTTATTTATTAATAGTTATGAAGCGCTGTGCGGATAAAAATATCTTTAAATGTAATACAAAATGCTCACAAACTATGTATGCTAAAGCCTAACTCTGTAATTACATGTATCAGTGAGCTACTTGCTAATATCAGTGGTCAAGATGATGCTACATGCTAACGTATCATTATAGCCATCAATGGCGTTATTTATTATTAGTTGTATAGCTTTGTGCAGACAAAGTATGTTTAAATGTAATACAACATGCTAACAATACATGCTAATGCATAACTCTGTAATTACATGTATCATTGAGCTACTTGCTGATATCAGTGGTCAAGATGACGCTACATGCTAACATATCAATATAGCCATCAATGTCGTTATTTATTAATAGTTATATAGAGCTGTGCAGACAAAATATGTTTAAATGAATTACAAAATGCTAACAATGTATGCTAACGCCTAACTCTGTAACTACATGTCCCAGTGAGCTACTTGCTAATATCAGTTGTCAAGATGATGCTACATGCTAACGTATCATTATAGCCATCAATGGCGTTCTTCATTATTAGGCATATAGCGCTGTGCAGACAAAATTTGTTTAAATGTAACACAAAAATGCTAACAAACAATGTCTAATGTGTTACTTGCTAATATCAGTGGTCAAAAATGATGTTACATGCTAACGTATCATAACTATTGATTAAAATGTATGTAGCACCGTGCAGACAAAAATATGTTTAAACATATTACAAAATGATAACAATGAATGCTAATGCCTAACTCTGTAATTACATGTATCAGTGAGCTACTTGCTAATATCAGTGGTCAAGATGATGCTACATGCTAACGTATGATTATAGCCATCAATGGCGTTATTTATTATTAGTTAAATAGCGCTGTGCAGACAAAAATATGTTTAAATGTAATACAAAATGCTAACAAACAATGTCTAACTTCTTGTGCTAATGCGTTACTTGCTAATATCAGTGGTCAAAAATGATGCTACATGCTAACGTATCATAACTCTTGATTAAAATTTATGTAGCGCTGTGCAGACAAAGATATGTTGATAACAATGAATGCTAATGCCTAACTCTGTAATTACATGTATCAGTGAGCTTCTTGCTAATATCAGTGGTCAAGATGATGCTACATGCTAACGTATGATTATAGCCATCAATGGCATTATTTATTATTAGTTATATAGTGCTGTGCAGACAAAAATATGTTTAAATGTAATACAAAATGCTAACAAACAATGTCTAACTCCTTGTGCTAATGCGTTACTTGCTAATATCAGTGGTCAAAAATGATGCTACATGCTAACGTATCATAACTACTGATTAAAATTTATGTAGCGCTGTGCAGACAAAGATATGTTTAAATGTAATACAAAATGCTAACAAGGTATGCTAATGCCTAACTCTGTAACTACATGTATCAGTGAGCTATTTGCTAATATCAGTGGTCAAGATGATGCTACATGCTAACGTATCATTATAGCCAACAATGGCGTTATTTATTATTAGTTATATAGCTTTGTGCAGACAAAGTATGTTTAAATGTAATACAACATGCTAACAATGTATGCTAATACCTAACTCTGTAACTACATGTATCAGTGAGCTACTTGCTGATATCAGTCCTCATGGTGGAGCTAACAGGAAGTAGAGGTGTGTGTCACCTGATGAAGGAGCGTGAAGGTCTGATGCTGTTGATGATGGGGTCCTGCTCGTAGGTGAACAGCAGGGGGGCAAGGCGCTCCACAGAGTCCACGGTCAGCTGGACCGGCTGCTGGGAGGGCACGGCGTGGGGGGGCGTCTTACACGTCAACATGCTGGACGACAAGCTTGATGGACAGGCGGACAATGTGATTGACACCTCCTACTTTGTAGTACTCTAGTAGTAGTATTATGTACACGTGGTTACAATAGTACTACTAGTAAAATGTATACAGAGTAGTAGTAGTATTTACAAATGCTTGGAACAGTACTACTAGTAGGATGTATATAGAGGAGTAGTAGTAGTAGTATGTACACATGGTTGGAACAGTACTTTTAGTAGGATGTACACAGGTAGTAGTAGTAGTATCTACACATGGTTGGGACATTACTACTAGGAGAATTTACACAGAGTAGTTGAGTAGTAGTAGTATGTACACATACTTGGAACATTACTACTAGTAGGATATAAACAGAGTGGTAGTAGTAGTATCATGTACACATGTTTGGAATAGTACTACTAGTAGGATGTATACAGAGTAGTAGTATGTACACATGGTTGAAACAGTACTACTAATAGGATGTATACAGAGTAGTAGTAGTATTATCTACACATGGTTGGAACAGTACTACTAGTAGGATGTGTACAGCGTAATAGTAGTAGTATCTACACATGTTTGGAATAGTACTACTAGTAGGATGTATATAGAGTAGTGGTAGTATTATCTACACATGGTTGGAACAGTACTACTAGTAGGATGTATACAGAGTAGTAGTAGTAGTATCTACACATGTTTGGAACAGTACTACTAGTAGGATGTATACAGAGTAGTAGTATGTACACATGGTTGAAACAGTACTACTAATAGGAGTTATACAGAGTAGTAGTAGTATTATCTACACATGGTTAGAACAGTACTACTAGTAGGATGTGTACAGAGTAATAGTAGTAGTATCTACACATGTTTGGAATAGTACTACTAGTAGGATGTATATAGAGTAGTGGTAGTATTATCTACACATGGTTGGAACAGTACTATTAGTAGGATTATACAGAGTAGTAGTAGTAGTATCTACACATGTTTGGAACAGTACTGCTAGTAGGATGTATACAGAGTAGTAGTATGTACACATGGTTGAAACAGTACTACTAATAGGATGTATACAGAGTAGTAGTAGTATTATCTACACATGGTTGGAACAGTACTACTAGTAGGATGTGTACAGCGTAATAGTAGTAGTATCTACACATGTTTGGAATAGTACTACTAGTAGGATGTATATAGAGTAGTGGTAGTATTATCTACACATGGTTGGAACAGTACTATTAGTAGGATGTATACAGAGTAGTAGTAGTAGTATCTACACATGTTTGGAACAGTAATACTAATAGGATGTATACAGAGTAGTAGTATGTACACATGGTTGAAACAGTACTACTAATAGGATGTATACAGAGTAATAGTAGTATTATCTACACATGGTTGGAACAGTACTACTAGTAGGATGTGTACAGAGTAATAGTAGTAGTATCTACACATGTTTGGAATAGTACTACTAGTAGGATGTATATAGAGTAGTGGTAGTATTATCTACACATGGTTGGAACAGTACTACTAGTAGGATGTATACAGAGTAGTAGTAGTAGTATCTACACACTTTTGGAACAGTACTACTAATAAAATGTAGACAGAGTCGTAGTAGTAGTAGTAGTAGTATGTACACATGTGTTTGCATCCACAGGATGCATACAGTGTAGTCGTAGTAGTATCTACTGCATGAATACATAGTAGTAGTATCATGTACACATGTTTGGAACAGTACTACTAGAATGATTTATACAGAGTAGTTGTAATAGTATCTACTGCATATATACATAGTAGTAGTAGTATCATGAACAGATGGTTGGAACAGTACTTCTAATAGGATGTATAAAGAGTAGTAGTAGTATCTACTACATATATACATAGTAGTAGTATTATCATGTACACATGGTTGGAACAGTACTTCTAATAGGATGTATACAAAGTAGTTGTAGTAGTATCTACTACATATATACATAATAGTAGTATCTTGTACACATGTGTGGAACAATACTTCTAACTGGATGTATACAGAGTAGTATGTGCTACGAGTACATGTGTGTGTATACCAAGTAGTAGTACAATTTACCTTTGTATTTTACAGGTGGACTTGCCCACAGTCACTTCCTGTTTGTTTCCAGAGTCCAAGAAGTTTCCTGTGATGGTCAGCATGCTTCCTCCAGACTTGGGTCCAAACGTCGGGAAGATCTTGTGGATCACAGGGTCCTGGATTCACAGGTCACATGACACATCAAGTGGATCACTGATTACTTCCTGCTGCAGATTACTTCTGGGTTACTTTCTTTGATTTTCTGCTGAAAGTTACTTCTGTTTCCTTCTCGATGGAAGTTACTTGCACGTATAGATTACATGTGGATACAAGTTACTTCCAGGTAAATATACTTTTTCGAGTAAATAGTTTTCTAGGTAAAAATACTTTTCCAGGTAAAGCTACTTTTCCAGGTAAATATATTTTTCCAGGAAAAGGATACAGGTAAGGTCTTACCACAAATGTGAATCCTTCCAAGTGTGCAACCTCGTGGCCACTGGTGACCTTAACGGTGTGTGATGCTGAGGTGAAGTTGGCGTTAAAGACGGGGGAACACTGGATCTCAGACCACCTAAAGACACAGAAGACATGCGTTGAAGACGGCGGGACAGAGGAGGGTGCAGACGGGGATACAGACAGGGGTTCAGACGGGGGTACAGAGGAGTAGACGGGGGTACAGAGGGGGAACAGACGAAGGTACAGAAGAGGGAACAGACGGGGGTCCAGACAGGGGTACAGAAGGGGAACAGACGGGGGTACAGAGTGGGAACAGAGGAGGGTGCAGACGGGGGTACAGACGGAGGTTCAGATGGGGACTCAGATGGGGGTACAGAGGAGGGTGCAGACGGGGGTGCAGACAGGGGTACAGAGGAGGGAACATAGGAGGGAACAGACGGGGGAGCAGAGGAGGGAACACCAGACGGGGGTACAGACGGGAGTACAGACAGTGGTACAGAAGAGGGTCCAGAGGGGTAACAGACAGGGGGACAGAGGAGGGAACAGAGGGTACGGACGGAGGTACAGACGGAGGTACAGAGGAGGGTCCAGACAGGGGAACAAAGGAGGGAACAGAGAAGGGTACAGACGGCGGAACAGACAGGGGTACAGAGGAGGTAACAGACGGAACAGACGGGGGTACAGAGGAGGAAACAGACGGGGGATACAGACGGTGATACAGAGGAGGGTCTGGACAGGGGAACAGACGGGGTAACAGAGGAGGGTACAGACGGGGGTACAGACGGAGGTACAGAGGAGGTTACAGACGGAGGGTACAGAGGGGGAACAGACAGAGGTACAGAGGAGGGTGCAGACGGGGGTACAGACGAGGGACAGATGGGGGTACAGACAGGGGAACAGAAGGGGGTACAGACGGGGTAACAGGCGGAGGTACAGAGGAGGGTGCAGACGGGGGTATAGACGAGGGACAGACGGGGGTACACATGGGGGAACAGACGGGGGTACAGACGGGGGAACACATGGGGGAACAGACGGGGGTACAGACGGCGGTACAGAGGAGGGAACAGACAGGGGCACAGACGGGGGTACAGAGGGGGAACAGACGGGGGTACAGACGGGGCCCAGGCGGGGGTACAGACGGGGCATAGACGGGGTTACAGAGGAGGGTACAGACGGGGGTACAGACAGGGGAACAGACGGGGAAACAGAAGAGGGAACAGACGGGGGTACAGACAGGGGACCAGACGGGGGTACAGACGGGGGAACAGAGGAGGGAACAGACAGGGGAACAGATGGGGGGGCAGACGGGAGTACACATGGGGGAGCAGACCGAAAGACAGACGGGGGTGCAGAGGGGGTACAGACGGGGGAACAGAGTGGGAAACAGACGGGGGGTACAGACGGTGGTACAGAGGAGGGTCCGGATGGGGGAACAGACGGGGCAACAGGTATAGAGGGGGTACAGAGGGGGGAACAGAGGGGGGAACAGACAGGGGTACAGACGGTCGAACAGAGGCGGGAACAGACGGGGGTACAGACGGGAGAACAGACGGGGGTACAGAGTGGGAGACAGACGGGGGACCAAACGGGGGGACAGATGGGGGAATCAGACGGGCGAACAGACGGAGGAGGTAAGAGTGTCTTTGCGAGCACCTGAGGAGACAGAAGACAAAGAGCACTGAGAGAGTTCTAATCCAATCATCTTGTCCTGAAGGAATGCACGCACTTCCTAACTTTTTTAGTTATTCTTCTTTCTATGCTCAGCAGCCACTTTGGAGCCTGAGGGTCTTGAAGAAGACTTTCTAACAAGCAACAAGTCAGGATGCACATTTTTCCCAGCAATCTTTCAGTTAGCAAAGTCATGTGCTCAACGTCTGGGGGGTGGCTCTTAACATTCTTTCTTCAACACACAATAAGCTCCATTAAAGCTGCCAGGGCCCCTATAGGACGCTTTGTCTCTCCCACACACACACACACACACACACACACACACACACACACACACACACACACACACACACACACACACACATACACACACACACACACACACACACACACACACACACACACACACACACACACACACACACACACACACACAAGCACCTGTTGAGATAGTCCTGTCTGGCCAGCTTGCAGGGGACACCAGCCACCTCCACGCTCACCAGCGACGCCTTGAAGTTCTCAGTCTTGTCGAAGCCAAAGTTGTGCCCACAGATGGTCACCACCGTGGAACCTCGGATCGGCCCTGAGGATGGAGACACCTGAGACACAGAGACACACAAAGTGTGTGTCAGACACCTTGGACTTCTGCTGTCTGGTTAACAACAACAACAACAACAAAAACAACAACAATTTGAAGCAGCCTAAGTGTTCTGGAACTGTTTTACTGGATGTCCATCCTGTCTTCTCAGTGTGTGATGTGATGTCATTTTAAGTGTGACTTTGCAGCCTCTTGACCAGGAAACCCTTGAAAAAGAGGTTCTTAATCTCAATGGTAGTTTTTACCGGTTAAATAAAAGGTATAAAACAACAACAACAACCAGAACAACAAGAAAAAGAACTAAAACCAGAATAACAAGAAGAAGAACAACAAGAAAAAGAAAAAGAACAACAAAAATAACAAAAACAAGAACAAAAACAACTAAAAGGACAATCAACAACAAATAGAAGAAAAACAAGAACAACAACAATTAGAACAAAAACAATTAGAACAAAAACAAGAACAACAATTAGAACAAGAACAATCACAATTAGAACAAAAACAAGAACAAGAATTAGAACAACAACAACAACAATTAGAGCAAAATCAATCAATCAATGTTTATTTACATAGCCCTAAATCACAAGTGTCTCAAAGGGCTGCACAAGCCACAACGACATCCTCGGTACAGAGCCCACATAAGGGCAAGAAAACAACAATTAAAACAAAAACAAAAACAACAATTAGAACGACAACAATTAGAAAAAGAACAACAATTACAACAAAAACAAGAACAACAATTACAACAAAAACACCAATTACAACAAGAACAGCAACAATTATAACAAAAAGAAGAACAAAAACTATTACAACAAAAACAAGAACAACAACAATTACACCAAAAAAAAACAATTACAACAACAACAACAACAATTAGACAAAAAGAACAACAATAATTAGAACAAAAACAACAATTACAACAAAAACAACAATTATAACAAAAACAACAAGAAGAACAACAATTATAACAAAAACAAGAACAACAACAACAAATAGAACAAAAACAAGAAGAACAACAATTATAACAAGAACAACAATTACAACAAGAAGAACAACAATTACAACAAAAACAAGAAGAACAACAATTAGAACAAGGACAACAATTACAACAAAAACAACAACAATTAGAACAAAAACAAGAGCAACAATAATTAGAACAAAACAAGAACAACAATTAGAACAAAAACACCAATTACAACAAGAACAGCAACAATTACAATAAAAAGAAGAACACAAACTATTACAACAAAAACAAGAACAACAGTAATTAGAACAAGAAAAATGGGTGGGTTGTACTTGTATAGCGCTTTTCTACCTTCAAGGTACTCAAAGCGCTTTGACACTACTTCCACATTTACCCATTCACACACACATTCACACACTGATGGAGGGAGCTGCCATGCAAGGCGCTAACCAGCACCCATCAGGAGCAAGGGTGAAGTGTCTTGCTCAGGACACAACGGACATGACGAGGTTGGTACTAGGTGGGGATTGAACCAGGGACCCTTGGGTTGGGCACGGCCACTCTCCCACTGCGCCACGCCGTCCCACAACAAGTACACCAAAAACAACAATTACAACAACAACAAGAACAACAACAATTAGACAAAAAGAACAACAACAATTAGAGCAAAAACAACAATGATAACAAAAACAACAAGAAGAACAACAATTATAACAAAAACAACAACAACAACAAATAGAACAAAAACAAGAAGAATAACAATTATAACAAGAACAACAATTGCAACAAGAACAACAACAATTAGAACAAAAACAAAAAGAACAACAATTAGAACAAGAACAACAATAATTACAAAAAAATAAAATAGCAACAATAATTAGAACAATACAAGAACAACAATCAGAACAAAAACAACAATTAAAACAAAAGAAAGAACAAAAACAATTCGAAAGAGAACAACAACAATTAGAACAAAAACTAGAACAACAAGAACCAGAACAACAAGAACGTATTTTTACTCGATGTAGTGTGTGGTTGTTGTTGCTTTCAATGTATTGTGTAATAGTTGTTGTTGCTAGTGTGTTGAGGTATGTGTGATGCAGGAGAAGATGATGTTGTGTTTTGTCAGCTTTGATGAAAAGCAGAAGTTTGGCGGTGTGACACACAAGAGCAACAACAGGACTTTCATGCAGGACCATCCAAACACATCCAGAACCAGAACTCCTCATGCGGGTCATGGCAGCTTGGACAGGTTAGGAGTGGACATGGCATCACGGCACGGTGCTCCAACACCTCCTACATCTCCAACACCTCCCACATCTCCAACATCACCCACATCTCCAACACCTCCTACATTTCCAACATCTCCAACACCTCCAACATCTCCAACACCTCCAACACCTCCTACATCTCCAACATCTACAACACCTCCTACATCTCCAACACCTCCAACATCTCCAACATCTCCAACACCTCAAACATCTCCAACATCTCCAACACCTCCTACATCTCCAACACCTCCAACATCTCCAACACCTCCAACATCTCCAACACCTCCTACATCTCCAACATCTCCAACACCTCCAACATCTCCAACACCTCCAACATCTCCAACACCTCCAACATCTCCAACACCTCCTACATCTCCAA
>NC_084576.2:25530000-25545000 GCF_033978685.3 Nerophis lumbriciformis
CTGTGTTATACCATTATTCCACTGTTGTATTATTGCACTAGTGCATTATTGCAATATTACATTGTCACATTTTATTATTAAATTTTTGCACTATTGTTATATTGCACTTTTGTATCATAGCATCATTGTATTATTGCAATGCTGCATCATAGCATTATTGTATTATTGCACAATTGTATGATAGCATTATTGTATTTTTGCACTATTGTATTATTGCTTTTTATTGTATTATAGCATTATTGCACTATTGGATTATTGCATTAACACTATTGCACTGTTATAATATTGCAGTATTGCACTATTGTATTATGACAGTATTGTATTTTTGCACTATTGTATTATAACATTATTGCAATATTGCACTATTCTATTATTGCACTATTTTATTATTGCAGTATTGCACTATTGTATTATGGCATTATTGCATTATTTTATTATTGAACTATTGTATTATTGCATTATGTTATTATTGATTGCCTTACTGTACTATTGCATTATTGTAATATAGTACAGCATTACTGTAATGTACAGCATTATTGTACAGCATTATTGTATTATTGCTAGCTGTATTACTGTACAGTATTGCTTGTTGTATTATTGGACGGTATTATTGTAGTATTGCTTGTTGTATCATTGTACAGTATTATCGTATGATTGCATATTGTATTGTACAGAATTATTGTATTATTGCATATTGTATCATTGTACAGTAGCATTGTATTATTGCATATTTTCTTATTGTACAGCATTATTGTATTATCGCATATTGTCTTGTTGTACAGCATTATTGTATTATCGCATATTGTCTTGTTGTACAGCATTATTGTATTATCGCATATTGTCTTATTGTACAGCATTATTGTATTATCGCATATTGTCTTATTGTACAGAATGATTGTATTATCGCATATTGTATTATCACATGTTGTCTTATTGTACAGTATTATTGTATTATCACATATTGTCATATTGTACAGTATTATCGCATATCGTGTTATTGTACAGCATTATTGTATTATCGCATATTGTATTATTGTACAGTATTATTGTATTATCGCATATTGTCTTATTGTACAGCGCTACTGTATTATCGCATATTGTATTATTGCACAGTATTATTGTATTATGGCATATTGTCTTATTTTACAGCATTATTGTATTATCGCATATTGTCTTGTTGTACAGAAATATTGTATTATCGCATATTGTATTATCACATATTGTCTTATTGTCCAGTATTGTTGTACTATCGCATATTGTCTTATTGTACAGCATTATTGTATTATCGCATATTGTCTTATTGCACAGCATTATTGTATTATCGCATATTGTCTTATTGTACAGTATTATTGTATTATCACATATTGTCTTATTGTACAGCATTATTGTATTATCGCATATTGTATTATTGTACGGTATTATTGTATTATCGCATATTGTATTATTGTACAGTATTATTGTATTATCGCATATTGTCTTCTTGTACAGCATTATTGTACACTGTTATTGTATTATCGCATATTGTATTATTGCACAGTATTATTGTATTATCGCATATTGTCTTCTTGTACAGCATTATTGTACAGTGTTATTGTATTATCGCATATTGTATTATTGCACAGTATTATTGTATTATCGCATATTGTCTTCTTGTACAGCACTATTGTACAGTGTTATTGTATTATCACATGTTGTATTATTGTACAGTATTATCACATATTGTACAGCATTATTGTATTATCGCATATTGTCTTATTGTACAGCATTATTGTATTATCACATGTTGTCTTATTGTACAGCATTATTGTATTATCGCATATTGTATTATTGTACGGTATTATCGCATATTGTATTACTGTACAGTATTATTGTATTATCGCATATTGTCTTATTGTACAGCATTATTGTACAGTGTTATTGTATTATCGCATATTGTATTATTGCACAGTGTTATTGTATTATCGCATATTGTCTTCTTGTACAGCACTATTGTACAGTGTTATTGTATTATCACATATTGTATTATTGCACAGTATTATCGCATATTGTATTATTGTACAGTATTATTGTATTATCGCATATTGTATCATTGTACAGCATCATTGTATTATTTCACATTGTAAGATTGTATAGTGTTGTTGTGTTATGTGAAAAGAAGTTAGTGTTGTTATTCCCAGAGTGGAGGAAACATTTCCCGGGCGGACCAACCACAGACTTTGTGTTCCTGGGACATCATTCAGCAGGACTCAACTGAACAATTATTGTTGGAACAATGAACTGCTAATCATATTCATAAGTACATTCTTATTTTTATTCCTATTTTTATTCATACCTACATTCATATTTATATTCATCATCATATTGATATTGATATTCATATTGATAGTTACATCCATATTTATTTGCATATTTATGGTAATATTTGCATTCATGAGAGTGAAGTGGGAAGAAGTGTGATGTGAGTTTGAGTGTTTGTGGCACAAAGTGTGGAGCAAGTTGGAAAGAAAAGACAACAGCTGCACGTAAAAAGGCGAGAGCGTAGCGAGTCACTGCCAGAAAAAGGCGGGAAAAGTTGATGGTAGCTAACAATGCAGCTGTTCTTCCTTTCTCATACAACATGGACGCCAGCTGTCATCCGCAGCTCACTCCTTCATCCGCCACTCACGCCTCTCAAGCGACACACGAATCAACCCGTGAATGCATGAATCAAACAATGAGCGCATGAACACGTGATCACGTGAATGAAAAGTCAACATATGAGTGAATGAACGTATGAATGAACAAATGTAGGAATGAACAATGTACAAATGATTGAACGTATGAATGAACTTATGAGTGAACGAATGAAGGAACGTAAAAATGAATGATGTATAAATGAACATATGAATAAATGTATGAATAAATGTATGAATAAATGAATGAATTAAGGAATTATTGTATGAATGAAAATATGGACACATATTTAATAATAGGTAATAGGTAATTACTTAAATGTGTCATTCAACAATTAATATTGGAATTAAATGAATGCATGCAATGTGCCATTAATTAATTTAAAATATACATCATTATTTAAATCGAATCAAATAAATGCATTTGTTATATAAATGTATCATTGAATAATTGAATGTATATTTTGTTAAATGAATTAAATGTGTAAATAATAAAAAATAAAAATTGTAAATAAATGCATCATTAATTAAATTATGAAAAATGGTGTGATTAATCTGCATAAATACATGATTAATGCAATTTTTTTTTTTTTACTTTTTTTTTTTGATAGCCCTAAAAATTATAATTATTCAATTGAATGATGTCATGATTTGATTGTTTTATTATTTATTTATTTTGCAATTGTATTAATGGTTTATTCAAACAATTATTGTGTGTCGGCACTTCATGAATTCATTTCGTCCGTCAAAGTCGGCCATCAAAGTCAGTGGGCGGGTCCTAACACCTGATTGGTCAACAGTTGTCCATAATGTTGGCGTGAAAGTGCGTCAATAACTCCACAGCTGTATGTGCTCTGACACTACTTATTTATATATAATACATCGTTAAATATGAAAAACCTGTTTGTAAAGAGCAGTCATTGGAGGAGATTCCTGTTAGCCCCGCCCACTGACTTTGATGGCAGATCTGACATATTTATGAAATAATTAAATATTAAATAATTAACTAAAATATATTAAAAAAAAATAATCTTGAAATAAATAAGTAAAAAATAGTACATATTTAAATAATGAAATAAATAGTTAAATAAATAATTTATACACTGGATTAATTATTTAAATGCATTTCACTCCGTACCTGCACCCCACACACACACACTTCCTGTCGGCGTGTTACCTGAAGGAGGCGTCCGTCTGCGGTGCCCAGGAAGGCGACGGCACGTCCGTGTACGGGCACCACGTTGATGGAGGTGACCAAGGTGTTGGTGAGATGTTTGTGCCAGTACTCCAACCTCTGCACGAACTGTGTCACCTGCAGACGGTACTTGCCCTCCTTGCCCTCATGGATGCCCTCGTGCGGGTCGCAGTCGTCTGACGAGCTCTACAAACATCAATATGATGAACATTAGAAGCACGATGAACATGATGAACACAAACATAAGATGAACATGATAAACATGATGAACACGATGAACACGATGAACATGATAAACATGATGAACATGATAAACACGATGAACACGATGAACACGATGAACATGATAAACATGATGAACACAATGAACAGGATGAACACAATCAAGGACCAGTATCACTTACACAAACCAGCTTCTATTATCTATGTGGGACTTATTTTTGTCATTATCTACAACTTTTTGTTTTAATAGCCTTCAAAGAAAAATAAATCATAAGCTTGCTTGTAAAACAAAAACATTTTATTGGTGAATGTTCGACCCTGGAACAGATTCAATCATCCATCCAGCCATCCAGCCATCCATTTTCTACCGCTTATTCCCTTCGGGGTCGCGGGGGGTGCTGGAGCCTATCTCAGCTACAATCGGGCGGAAGGCGGGGTACACCCTGGACAAGTCGCCACCTCATCGCAGGGCCAACACAGATAGACAGACAACATTCACACTCACATTCACACACTAGGGCCAATTTTTTAGTGTTGCCAATCAACCTATCCCCAGGTGCATGTCTTTGGAGGTGGGAGGAAGCCGGAGTACCTGGAGGGAACCCACGCAGTCACAGGGAGAACATGCAAACTCCACACAGAAAGATCCCGAGCCCGGGATTGAACCCAAGACTACTCAGGACCTTCGTATTGTGAGGCAGATGCACTAACCCCTCTTCCACCGTGCTGGGTCGGTCAGTCAGTCCGGAAAATTGCAAAAACTTTGAATGTGTCCCCAAGTGGAGTCACAAAAAGCGCTACAACGAAACTGGCACGCAAGGACCCACCCAGGAAAGGAAGACCAAGAGTCACCTCTGCTTCTGAGGATAAGTTCATCAGAGTCACCAGCCTCAGAAATCGCAGGTTAACAGCAGCTCAGATCAGAGACCAGATGAATGCCAAACAGAGTTCTAACAGCAGACCTATCTCTAGAACAACTGTTAATAGGAGACTGCACAAATCGAATAGCTGCTAGGAAACCAGATTCAATCAATCAAAGTTTATTTATACAGCCTTAATCACAAATGTCTCAAACGGCTGCACAAGCCACAACAACGTCCTAAGACCAGATCCCACATCAGGGCAAGAACAAAGTCAACCCAATGGGAGCGCAGATGTACGCACTGCATCCTGTCAGTAAGGTAGGAGTTAAACCAAGAAAAGGCTCAGTCTGACATACCAATACGTGTTTTGATAGGTGCTAATATAATGTTATGATCGACGGTATCGAAAGCAAGTAGCAGCAACATGGATGACGCATCAGCATCCATAGTTAGCAATAGATCATTAGTCAATTTTTAGAGGGCTGTCTCCGTAGAATGGTTTTCCCTGAAACCGGACTGAAAGGGTTCACAGAGATTGTTAGACGCGAAGTGTTCATTTAGCTGCTGTGCAACAATTTTTTCAAGGATTTTAGAGTTAAAGGAGAGGTGCTACACCGCTCCTTGATAAGTTTCCCAGGAAGTGGGTCAAGTAAACATGTTGTTTGTTTTGTCCCATTTACAAGTCGCAGGAGTTCCTCTCTTCAAAAAGAGAGATATTTGAGGGCAATATCCGTCGTACATACATTTGTATCTGTGTTAATAGAACCCAGTTGGAGCTGTGACGCATTGTCTTTAATCTCCTTTCTAATGATTCAGTTTTCTTATTAGAGAAATTCATAAAGTCATCCGCCGAGTGGCTCGGTTGGTAGAGCGGCTGTGCCAGCAACCTGAGGGTTACCGGTTCGATCCTTAGCTTCCGGTTTCTGAGTCACGTCCGTTGTGTCCTTGAGCAAGACACTTGACTTTTGCTCCTGATGGGTCGTGGTTAGGGCCTTGCATGGCAGCTCCAGCCATCACTGTGTAAATGTGGAAATTGTGTCAAAGCTCTTTGAGAACCTTGAAGGTAGAAAAGCTATACAAGTACAACCATTAATTTAATTATGGCTGGTTTAGTAAGCTGTATGTTGCGGGTGATAAAGTCTCCTATGACTAAGTAAGTAAGTAAGTAAGTAAATGTTATTTATAAAGTGCTTTTCACAGATAAAATGACAAAGCGCTGTACAAAACATAGGTGAAGTAAAACAACAATTCAAATAAAAACAACAGGGGCAACACCATAAAAGGATACAAAGTGGACAAAAATGTATAATTAAAAGGTGCATTAACTAAAAGCTTTACTAAAAAGAGAAGTTTTTCAAATGTTTCTTAAAAGTTCAACACAGTCAAGATCACGGAGAGACAGGTACAAATTGTTCCAGAGTCTGGGAGATATAGCCTGGAATGCCAGGTCTCCACGGATTTTAAAACAAGTTTTTGGGATCTTTAGAAGACCCTGGCCTGAAGACCGGAGGCTGCGCCCTGAAGAGTAGGGGCATAACAAGTCAGTGATGTACTGAGGGGACCCACCATGCAACGCATGGAATGTCAGGACTAAAATCTTAAACTCAATGCGGAATTTAACTAGAAGCCAATGAAGACTGGATAGAACGGGGGCGTGATATGGGCTGTTCTGGGTGCACCAGTCAAAAGTCTGGCAGCCGCATTTTGTACAGTCTGAAGTCTCTGTAGCGTTGACTTGTTGAAGAGAGTGAAAAGAGAATTGCAATAGTCAATACGAGACGAAATGAACGTGTGAATGATCATTTCGAGATCCAACTTTGACAACAAATTTCTCACTTTAGAAATATTTCTGAGATGATAAAAACAGTTTTTGGTCAGTTGACGACAGAGACCCTCCAAAGACATGGACTGATCCAACACAACCCCAAGGTTTCTGAGGCTCATTTTAACAGATGCACCAAGAGCACCAAGGGAGTTCTTGATCAGGGGGATCTTTTTATCGGCAGCAATTATCAGACTTTCCGTTTTGTTAGAATTTATCTGGAGGAAATTTGAGGACAACCAGTTTTTAATACAGGATACGCACTCAAAGAACTTAGATAAAAAGTGTAACTCTGAATCATTGAAGGAGCACAACAGTTGAATATCATCTGCATAGAAGTGATAAGAAACATTTTAAAAACTACTGATCAACCTCCCAAGCGGCATCAGATACACCAAAAATAAAACAGGTGTGTAGTCCGGTAGACTTGGGTGAAGGACTAGCCATCAATCCATCCATTTGCTAAGCAGCCTTAGCAGAGAAGCCCAGACTTCCCTCTCCCAAGCCACTTCGTCCAGCTCCTCCCGGGGGATCCCGAGGCGTTCCCAGGCCAGCCGGGAGACATAGTCTTCCCAACGTGTCCTGGGTCTTCCCCTTGGCCTCCTGCCGGTCGGACGTGCCCCAAACACCTCCCTAGGGAGGCGTTCGGGTGGCATCCTGAGCAGATGCCTGAACCACCTCATCTGGCTCCTCTCGATGTGGAGGAGCAGCGGCTTTACTCTGAGTTCCTACCGGATGACAGAGCTTGTCACCCTATCTCTAAGGGAGAGACCCGGCACCCGGCGGAGGAAACTTATTTCGGCCACTTGTACCCGTGATCTTGTCCTTTCGGTCATAACCCAAAGCTCATGACCATAGGTGAGGATGGGACTAGCTAAAGGGCTACATCTATTATGGGTCTAAACCAGCTCACCGTAGCTTGTAGGCCGCTTAGGGCTGCTACAAACTGGGATAGTTAGCTCGTCAGAGCCATGAGGAGCAGGAGGCCATACTCTCGTTTCTTTCACCGAGTCCAGCTTATCTTAGATTAATTCTACATCACTTCAAGCATCCATCATTCAAAAGCAACCGGGTCCTTCCGTGCTCTTCAGTACACTTTTTAACTGCTTTGACCTGCGCCAACTCGGCATTTAGAGGCTTAAAGCTGGAGCCCATCCCAGCGGACTTCTGGCGCAGAAAGGTAAATCAGTAGGAGTCTTGTTATTGTTTGATCGTTGGCGAGGCGAGAAGAGAGCGTGTTTTTAAGGGCGCCGTGATATCGGCTTTCATTCGTGTGGGCGGTATCGCAGCTAAGCCCCCTCAGCTCGTCTTTCATCAGGCGACGCTCGTAATGGAGCCGTGGTCTTGATAGTGCCCCCCCCCCCGCGGGCCGAGCGCAGCCACTCGGAGCGAAGGATCCTGGGAACACTTTCATGCTAACTTACATTCCAGCAGGGCAACTTGTGTTGTTGTTGTTGCACGTGTGTGTGTGTGTGTGTGTGTGTGTGTGTTCGTTCTGGCAATGCTTACTTAATGGGGACATCGCTCTGTTTACACAGTCACCTTTAGGGGACCTCTGACGGTATGGGGACAAAAAAACAGGTCCCCTAAAGGGAATCCTTTTTAAATGATGGTCAGATCCATTCTGAAGATGCCTAAGCTTTGGCCCATAAAACATGTAGGGTTAGGGTTAGGGCAGTGGTTCTTAACCTGGGTTCGATCGAACCCTAGGGGTTCGGTGAGTCGGCCTCAGGGGTTCGGCAGAGCCTCCGCCGCTGAGGTCAAGATCAATCAATCAATCAATGTTTATTTATATAGCCCTAAATCACAAATGTCTCAAAGGGCTGCACAAGCCACGACGGCATCCTCGGTTCAGAGCCCACAAAAGGGCAAGGAAAAACTCACAACCCAGTGGGATGTCAATGTGAATGACTATGAGAATAGTGGATCTAACATAACAGTGTGAAAGTCCAGTCCATAGTGGATCTAACATAATAGTGAACGTCCAGTCCATAGTGGATCTAACATAATAGTGTGAAAGTCCAGTCCATAGTGGATCTAACATAATAGTGAGAGTCCAGTCCATAGTGGATCTAACATAATAGTGTGAAAGTCCAGTCCATAGTTGATCTAACATAATAGTGAGAGTCCAGTCCATAGTGGATCTAACATAATAGTGAAAGTCCAGTCCATAGTGGATCTAACATAATAGTGAACGTCCAGTCCATAGTGGATCTAACATAATAGTGAACGTCCAGTCCATAGTGGATCTAACATAATAGTGTGAAAGTCCAGTCCATAGTGGATCTAACATAATAGTGAGAGTCCAGTCCATAGTGGATCTAACATAATAGTGTGAAAGTCCAGTCCATAGTGGATCTAACATAATAGTGAGAGTCCAGTCCATAGTGGATCTAACATAATAGTGTGAAAGTCCAGTCCATAGTGGGTCTAACATAATAGTGAGAGTCCAGTCCATAGTGGATCTAACATAATAGTGTGAAAGTCCAGTCCATAGTGGATCTAACATAATAGTGAACGTCCAGTCCATAGTGGATCTAACATAATAGTGTGAAAGTCCAGTCCATAGTGGATCTAACATAATAGTGAGAGTCCAGTCCATAGTGGATCTAACATAATAGTGTGAAAGTCCAGTCCATAGTTGATCTAACATAATAGTGAGAGTCCAGTCCATAGTGGATCTAACATAATAGTGAAAGTCCAGTCCATAGTGGATCTAACATAATAGTGTGAGAGTCCAGTCCATAGTGGATCTAACATAATAGTGAGAGTCCAGTCCATAGTGGATCTAACATAATAGTGAGAGTCCAGTCCATAGTGGATCCAACATAATAAATGATAAATAATAAATGATAAATGGGTTGTACTTGTATATCGCTTTTCTACCTTCAAGGTACTCAAAGCGCTTTGACACTACTTCCACATTTACCCATTCACACACACATTCACACACTGATGGAGGGAGCTGCCATGCAAGGCGCTAACCAGCACCCATCAGGAGCAAGGGTGAAGTGTCTTGCTCAGGACACAACGGACATGACGAGGTTGGTACTAGGTGGGGATTGAACCAGGGACCGTCGGGTTGCGCACGGCCACTCTCCCACTGCGCCACGCCGTCCCATAATAATAATAGTGAAAGTCCAGTCCATAGTGGATCTAACATAATAGTGAGAGTCCAGTCCATAGTGGATCTAACATAATATTGTGAGAGTCCAGTCCATAGTTGATCTAACATAATAGTGTGAGAGTCCAGTCCATAGTGGATCTAACATGATAGTGTGAAAGTCCAGTCCATAGTGGATCTAACATAATAGTGAGAGTCCAGTCCATAGTGGATCCAACATAATAGTGTGAGAGTCCAGTCCATAGTGGATCTAACATAATAGTGTGAGAGTCCAGTCCATAGTGGATCTAACATAATAGTGAGAGTCCAGTCCATAGTGGATCTAACATAATAGTGAGAGTCCAGTCCATAGTGGATCTAACATAATATTGTGAGAGTCCAGTCCATAGTTGATCTAACATAATAGTGTGAGAGTCCAGTCCATAGTGGATCTAACATAATAGTGAGAAAGTCCAGTCCATAGTGGATCTAACATAATAGTGAGAGTCCAGTCCATAGTGGATCTAACATAATAGTGTGAGAGTCCAGTCCATAGTGGATCTAACATAATAGTGTGAGAGTCCAGTCCATAGTGGATCTAACATAATAGTGAGAGTCCAGTCCATAGTGGATCTAACATAATAGTGAGAGTCCAGTCCATAGTGGATCTAACATAATAGTGTGAAAGTCCAGTCCATAGTGGATCTAACATAATAGTGAGAGTCCAGTCCATAGTGGATCTAACATAATAGTGAGAGTCCAGTCCATAGTGGGGCCAGCAGGAGACTATCCCGAGTGGAGACAGGTCAGCAGCGCAGAGACGTCCCCCACTGATGCACAGGCGAGCGGTCCACCCCGGGTCCCGACTCTGGACAGCCAGCACTTCATCCATGGCAAGACACACCCGACTCGTGGTGTAAATAACGGCGTATTATGGGTACCCCCAAACAATGTTCCCTCTAATTTTCCATCTGATTTGCAGGTGTGTCATTTCTAGTGAGTTCATTCATGTGTTGGCTTTGTTCTTTGAACAAGGTGATGTTCATGCACGGTTCATTTTGTGCACCAGTGAAAAAACATATACATTTGTTTTGAATCTGAAAAAATAAAAAATAAAAAAATTTCACTAAAGAAGGGTTCGGTGAATGCGCATATGAAACTGGTGGGGTTCGGTACCTCCAACAAGGTTACGAACCACTGGGTTAGGGTACTCTAACCCTAACCCCAGTAAGAATGATCAGCACATTTCTTCATCAATCCAGAGATTTAAAGACGTATACCTCATTTTTTTATGCCTCCACAACCTGTAGAAAGGGTGGTCCCCACAAGTCATGATCAAGAACTTGGTCCCCATTCTAAATGATAACCAGTATGTGTGTGTGTGTGTGTTTGTTTGTGTGTGTGTGTGTAGTCCATTTGCGCTAATCATTAATGTTTGGATGACATCATCGCCCACCTTCATCTTCTTTAATAGCAAAGCCATATCTCGCTGACCTGTGACCAAAGGCTTCAGCCCGCAGGTCAAAGGTCATCAAGTCATTATTTTGGGCCGCTTCGGCTTTGAAGACGGACAGGGGGGGGGGGGGCTCATAAAAAGGCGGGCGTAGGAGGAAGCCGGCGAGCGTGCGGACGCTTCAGCGCCTTCAGGGATTCAGACAACGTGACTCTGAGGCGGCACGTTGATCAAATGCCCCCCCACCAGATCTATGTTATCGTCACAATTTCATATTTGACACAAACGCTGCACTTCCTCCTCGCCAACCAGAACACAACAGAACAAATACCCAGAACCCCTTGCAGCACTAACTCTACCTACCAATAACTAACTCGACCCCCTACCAATAACCCCGCCCACCTCAACCTCCTCACTGTGAACCCACACCAAACAAGAATGACAAACACATTTCGGGAGAACATCCACACCGTAACACAACATAAACAAAACAGAACAAATACCCAGAAACCCTTGCAGCACTAACTCTTCCGGGACGCTACCCCGTACCCCGCCCACCTCCTCAACCTCCTCAACCTCCTCATGCTCTCTCAGGGAGAGCATGTCCCAAATTCCAAGCTGCTGTTTTGAGGCATGTTAATAAAAATTACGCACTTTGTGACTTCAATAATAAATATGGCAGTGCCATGTTGGCATTTTTTTTCCATAACTTGAGTTGATTTATTTTTGGGAAAACCTTGTTACATTGTTTAATGCATCCAGCGGGGCATCACAACAAAATTAGGCATAATAATGTGTCAATTCCACGACTGTATATATCGGTATCGGTTGATATCGGAATCGGTAGTTAAGAGTTGGACAATATCGGAATATCGGCAAAAAAGCCATTAACGGACATCTCGAGTTAGAATGCATAATAAAATAAAAACATTTGTGTCCCAGTCTAACATGAGGATTGTGAATGATAGGCACAAAAAAAGAGCAGTCCCCCCTTAAAGTGTTAGGTTATTTATTGACACATTCTAATAAAAATAGACTTTGGTAATGGCAAAAAATATATTAATTGACCAACCATTTCTAATAGTCCTTATACAGAAACTATAAGGCTAAATTAATTACTGCAGTTATTGATGAAGCCCATTAAGCCATACAATATGATTTATTTTGGAAAACCTTGTTACATTGTTTAATGCATCCAGCGGGGCATCACAACAAAATTAGGCATAATAATGTGTTAATTCCACGACTGTATATATCGGTATCAGTTGATATCGGAATCGGTAATTAAGAGTTGGACAATATCGGAATATCGCATATCGGCTAAAAAGCCATTATCGGACATCTCTAGTATAAAACAAACTATTTAATATTGCTTATATGCAAGTATTACAACTGTATAAAATAGAGATGTCCGATAAGATCGGACTGCCGATATTATCGGCCGATAAATGCTTTAAAATGTAATATCGGAAATTATCAGTATCTGTTTCAAAAAGTAAAATGTATGACTTTTTAAAACGCTGCTGTGTACACGGACGTAGGGAGAAGTACAGAGCGCCAATAAACCTTAAAGGCGCTGCCTTTGCGTGCCGGCCCAGTCACATAATATCTACGGCTTTTCACACACACAAGTGAATGCAACGCATACTTCATCAACAGCCATACAGGTCACACTGAGGGTGGCCGTATAAACAACTTTAACACTGTTACAAATATGCGCCACACTGTGAACCCACACCAAACAAGAATGACAAACACATTTCGGGAGAACATCTGCACCGTAACACAACATAAACACAACAGAAGAAATACCCAGAACCCCTTGCAGCACTAACTCTTCCGGAACGCTACAATATACACCCCCCGCTGCCCTCTACCAATAACCCCGCCCACCTCAACCTCCTCATGCTCTCTCAGGGAGAGCATGTCCCAAATTCCAAGCTGCTGTTTTGAGGCATGTTAAAAAAAAATGCACTTTGTGACTTCAATAATAAATATGGCAGTGCCATGTTGGCATTTTTTTCCATAATTTGAGTTGATTTATTTTGGAAAATCTTGTTACATTGTTTAATGCATCCAGCACAACAAAATTAGGCATAATAATGTGTTAATTCCACGACTGTATATATCGGTATCGGTTGATATCGGAATCGGTAGTTAAGAGTTGGACAATATCGGAATATCGGCAAAAAAGCCATTATCGGACATCTCTAGTTACGACTATGTTTTTAGCCGTAAGCGGTAAAAGCCACCTGGCCAGTGAACACCATGCGACACTAATGGAGGAAAAAAGCCGACATTAAAGCAGAAATCTCACATTTCTTTCACCTTCCTCCAAGGTTGACGTTCAGTCGGCGAGCGGGTGCTGAAGCGGCGGCGGCGTCACCGCGGGGCGCCCACGTGCGACACCCAACACCTCCATTGTGAGGAACACAACAGCGAGGGCATCAGGTTTCACTTTCACGGGGCTCCCCGGGCCCCCGGCCCCTGCACTGAAAGACGATCCCCCATCTTTGGTGTCGGACCACGACTGAGGCCCGCGGGACAAACCTAAACCTGGGACCGGACCAACTCGGAACACAAATGTCATATATTGCCAGAATAATCTGGAGGCGTTCAACCAAAATAAACGCAGGTCACTGGAACCAGCGACCTTTGACCTCATTTGTGCTCCGGCGAGCTTTAGCACGTGTGTGACGCCGCTGCGAAGACGACAACAAGACACGTTGGGCCGCAACCCAACCCGCGGAGCTCCTGCGCGCATTTGTCGCTACGTGCTTGTGCGTGCGCACGTGCGAGAGCGTGCATGGTCGGCGTGCCCAGAGAAGGCGACAAGGAGACAATGGCGCTGGCGGGGCAGCTGGCACCACGCGCAGGTGACCCGACAGTGGCGCTAACGTGCGCACAACAAGGACTCGCACTTACCCTCGAAGTTTTTTAACCTTTAGAACAGGGGTGCCCAGACTCTTCCACCGAGGGGCCACACACTGACAAATCAAAGGATGCGGCGGCCATTTGTGGGTTTTTTCTCCTTCAAAATCAGTGCGACGTATATTTTTTTTGTTGCTGAAGAATTACAAAATGCAATTTCAGCAGGAATGTTGTGTGAATACTGAAGAGCCAAAGCCCAATTGAAATGCTAACAGTTAGCATGCTGGCCAGATAGCAACAAGAAACAAAAAATATGCGAAATGAGTTACAAAAAAAGCTAGCATGGTAACAGTACTATGCTATGTATATATATATATATATATATATATATATATATATATATATATATATATATATATATATATATATATATATATATATATATATATATGTATATATACCGTATTTTTCGGAGTATAAGTCGCACCGGCCGAAAATGCATAATAAAGAAGGAAAAAACATATATAAGTCGCACTGGAGTATAAGTCGCACCGGCCGAAAATGCATAACAAAGAAGGAAAAAAACATATATAAGTCGCACTGGAGTATAAGCCGCACCGGCCGAAAATGCATAATGAAGAAGGGAAAAAAACATATATAAGTTGCACTGGAGTATAAGTCGCACCGGCCGAAAATGCATAACAAAGAAGAAAAAATAAAAACATATATAAGTCGCACTGGAGTAAAAGGCGCACCGGCCGAAAATGCATAACAAAGAAGGAAAAAAACATATATAAGT
>NC_084576.2:25547500-25567500 GCF_033978685.3 Nerophis lumbriciformis
TTCCCAAAATTCCCAAATTTCCAGGAAGTTCCCATTGAAATTAATTGGACATTTTTCCAAGTTGCACAATTCCCACATTTTTCAACCTATTCAAACCATTCCACCTTCAACACATTCCACCATCCTGGAAATTTAAACTACCCTTTTTCCAAGTTCAAAAAAATTCCAGGATTTTCCAGAATTCCTTGTTTTCCGAAGCCCTATTTCCACCTTTTTTTCTGGCGACTACTCCTTCCACATTTTCCAACCCACTTCAACCGTTCCACTGTCAAAACATTCCTCTTAATCAGGACAAAAAACAAAGTGTTTTTTTTTAACCTGGAAAAATTCCCGGTTTTCCCGAAATTCCGTAACACCATTTCTCAATTCAACATGTTACTACTTCAACATTTCTCGACCGATTTGAAAAATTCCAAGTCATTCACAATTTTTAGCATTTTCAAAAAAAATTCCCCCTTTTCCCGAAATTCCCTTATACCATTTACTACTTCAACATTTCTTGCCCGATTTAAACAAGTCCAACAACAACAACCAAATCAGCTCTTTTAGGACATTCATACTCCTAATCATTTAAAAAAAAAAATCATGCTTTTCCTTGAAAAATTCCCAAATTTCCAGGAAGTTCCCATTGAAATGAATGGGATATGTTTCCAAGTTGCACAATTCCCACATTATTCAATCTGTTCAAACCATTCAAACTTCAACACATTCCACCACACTGGAAATTTAAACTACCTTTTTACCACGTTCAAAAGAATTCCAGGATTTTCCAGAATTCCTGGTTTTCCCAAGCCCTATTTCCACCCTTTTTTCTGGCAAGTACTCCTTCCACATTTTTCAACCCACTTCAACCGTTCCACCGTCACAACATTCCTCGGAATCAGGACAAAAAACAAAGTTGTTTTTTGACCTGGAAAAATTCCCGGTTTTCCCGAAATTCCAGGAATTCTGTAATACCATTTCTCAATTCAACATGTTACTACTTCAACATTTCTCGACCGATTTGAAAAATTCCAACTCATTCAGAATTTTTTGCATTTTCAAAAAAAATTCCCGCTTTTCCCGAAATTCCCTAATACCATTAACTACTTCAACATTTCTTGACCGATTTAAACAATTCCAACAACAACCAATTCAGCTCAATCAGGACATTCATGCTCCTAATCATTTTCAAAAAAATAATGCTCTTCCCAAAATTCCTAAATTTCCAGGAAGTTCCCATTGAAATGAATGGGACATTTTTCTAAGTTGCACAATTCCCACATTTTTCAACCGATTCAAACCATTCCAACATCAACACATTTCACTCATCCTGGACATTCTAACTAACACTTTCCCAAGTTCCAAACCAAATTCCAGTATTCCTGGAAATTCTAACTCTTCAACATTCAAACTATTCTTACGTTCATACTACATTCTGTCAGCATTTCAGTTCAACTTCAGCATTGGAGCATTCACTCTTCTCCTTACAGTTTAAACCTGGTCACAGACAACCCACCTATGGGTTAAGGACTATAAGGACTGAGACTGCATTTTGAAAGGAGTATGCAGAAAAGAGTGGAAGTTCCCAAAGGTGGAAGAAAAAGAACATGAATGTAGTTTTACTGCTGACTGAATGTTTGACATTTGCATCCGATTGCCTGGCGACAAATGTTTATGCAAATGAGGGGCGTGTTCAATGGAGAGAAGCACTTGTTTGGACCTCTCCTTCCATCCCTGCAATTTATTGAAGTGACACAAATACTGTACGTCTACATTCAGGATGAATCCGTGTGATCGTGGATCGACTCGTTTGGTCTGCGAGTCTTGAAAGGCCTTCTTTTGGCACACGAGTACGTTTGTAAAAGTGATTTAGAGTTCATTTTTGGGATGCTTCTCCCTGTTTTGATGACCGAGGGCTTGACTAAAAAGTCTTTGCTGTCAAAGAAAACAACATTCCTGTCAAGTAGGAACGTTCCTTCATCGGTGGGGATAAATCACTTGATATAAGATCAATAAAGATCAATGAATATCATTCACTCCACGCTGGCAAGAAGATAAAAGCTCTCCTTGACTTGATAGCTCCTCTTGTTTGTCTGCTTTGTTTGCTGCCTGACACAGGCCTTGAGTGTGTGTGTGTTCTTGTATTTCTACCCTTCTTGAGACACCAACAAGGAATAGTAGCTTCCATAAGAGGAGGTGTGAACAAGTTAGGACATAAATCACGGTCCCAATAAGTTTCATTTGCACCCCTGGTGGTGAAATGTATCAAAATGAGGGTGGTCCCAAAAAGGAGGGATTTTTCTAATTGACTGTGTGTCGCTTTTAAAAGTGCTCCCCCTCTGGTCAACATATGAAACAACAAGTGTGTGTAAGAAATTGAAATGTGCCCCCTTTGGCCAAATATATATATTTTTTTAATAAATATATATGTATATGGAGACATACTGTAATAACTTGAAGTAAATAATGAAGATTAAAACCAATTACAAAGAAAAAATGAAAAAATGAACTAAACGCAGTCTTTTTCTCACAATGTGTTGACATTTTTTCTTCTAAAATTGGGAACAATTTCTCATATTTTTTCTGTTTCTGTAATATTGCAATATTTTCTCGTAAAAATTATGACTTTTTATGTAAAATTATTACTTGTTAATGCAAAATGGTGACATTTGTCATATAAAATTCTGACTTTTGTTGCAATATTGCCAATTTTTTTTTGTTCTTGTAAAATAGTGACATTTTTGGAGTAAACTTATGACTTTTGTCATAATTTTGCCAGGTAAAATTCAGATTATTAATATAATATTGCCAACGTTTTAAAGTTTTCTTATAAAAATTGTGACTTTTGTCGGCTAAAATTACGACTCTTTTCATAAAATCGGCAAAATGTTAAGCTTTTCTTGTAAAACTGCGACTGTTATTGAGTGAAATTCCAACTTATATCATAATATTGCACAAATGTTCCGTTTTTCTCGTAAAAGTTTGACTTGCGTTGAGTAAAATGACGACTTTTATTATAATACTGCAAAAATTCTAAGTTTTTCTTGTGAAATTGTGACCTTTTTCTTGTAAAATTCCAAGTAATTTTTTGTATTTGCATATAATGTATGTATTATAAATGTTGTAAATACAAATCTTTACATATCTAGAAAGGGTGGTCCAAAAGAGGTAGGCAATTTTTATCAGGTCTCAAGAAGGTAACAAAAACAAGAATGTGTGTGTGTGTTTATGTGGGTGTTCTTGTATTCCTACCCTTCTTGAGACATCAACGAGGAAAAGTATCTTCCATATGAGGAGGTGTGAACAAGTTAGGACATAAATCATGGTCCCAATACAGAAAACCAATGCATCTAATAGAAAATGTCTCATTTGCACCCCTGGTGGTGAAATCTATCAAAATGAGGGTGGTCCCAAAAAGGAGGGATTTTTCTAATTGACTATGTGTCGCTTTTAAAAGTGCTTCCCCTCTGGTCAACATATGAAATAACAAGTGTGTGTAAGAAATTGAAATGTGCCCCTATTGGCCAAAATGTTGTTTTTTTAAAATAAATAAATATGTTAGGGACGGCGTGGCGCAGTGGAAGAGTGGCCGTGCGCGACCCGAGGGTCCCTGGTTCAATCCCCACCTAGTACCAACCTCGTCATGTCCGTTGTGTGAGCAAGACACTTCACCCTTGCTCCTGATGGGTGCTGGTAGCGCCTTGCATGGCAGCTCCCTCCATCAGTGTGTGAATGTGTGTGTGAATGGGTAAATGTGGAAGTAGTGTCAAAGCGCTTTGAGTACCTTGAAGGTAGAAAAGCGCTATACAAGTACAACCCATTTATCATTTATTTATCATTTATGTATATGGAGACATACTACAATAACTTGAAGTAAATAATGAAGATTAAAAACCAATTACAAACAAAAAATTAACTAAAAGCAGTCTTTTTCTCACAATGTGTCGACTTTTTTTCTTCTAAAATTGGGAACAATTTCTCATATTTTTTCTGTTTCTGTAATATTGCAATATTTTCTCGTAAAATTATGACTTTTAATGTAAAATTATTACTTGTTAATGCAAAATGGTGACATTTGTCATATAAAATTCTGACCTTTATCGCAATATTGCCTATTTTTTTTCTTTCTTGTAAAATTTTTGGAGTAACATTATGACCTTTGTCATAATTTTGCCGAGTAAAATTCTGATTATTATTATAATATTGCCAAAATTGTAAAGTTTTCTTATAAAATTTGTGACTTGTCGAGTAAAATTACGACTCTTTTCATAAAATCGGCAAAATGTTAAGCTTTTCTTGTAAAACTGCGACTGTTATTGAGTAAAATTCCAACTTTTATCATAATATTGCACAAATATTCCGTTTGTCTCTTAAAACTTTGACTTGCGTTGAGTAAAATGACGACTTTTCATAATAAATATATATTATATATATTTTATATATTATAATACTGCCAAAATTCAAGTTTTTCTTGTGAAATTGTGACCTTTTTCTTGTGAAATTCCAACTCATTTTTTATATTTGCATAATATGTATATATTATTAATGTTGTAAATACAAATCTTTATATATCTAGGGTCTCAAGAAGGTAACAAATACAAGAATGTTTGTGTGTGTGTGTCTGTGTGTGTTCTTGTATTTCTACCCTTCTTGAGACACCAACAAGGAAAAGTAGCTTCCATATGAGGAGGTGTGAACAAGTTAGGACATAAATCATGGTTCCAATACGGAAAACCATTGCATCTAAAAGAGAATGTTTTATTTGCACCCCTGGTGGTGAAATCTATCAAAATGAGGGTGGTCCCAAAAAGGAGGGCTTTTTCAAATTGACTGTGTGTCATTTTTATAAGTACTTCCCCTCTGGTCAACATATGAAATAACAAGTGTGTGCAAGAAATTGAAAAGTGCCCCCTTTGGCAAAAATTAATTAAAAAATAAAAATTTTTTTTTTTTATATAGGGACATACTGTAATTACACCAATTACAAACCAAAAAAATAAAAATGACGAAAAGCAGTCTTTTTCTCACAATGTGTTGACTTTTTTCTTATAAAATTGGGAACAATTTCTCATATTCTTTCTGTTTCTGTAATATTGCAATATTTTCTCGTAAAATTATGACTTTTTTATGTAAAATTATGACTTTTTTATTTAAAAATATTACTTGTTAATGCAAAATGGTGACATTTGTCATACAGAATTCTGACTTTTATTGCAATATTGTCAACATTTTTTGTTGTTCTTGTAAAATTGTGAACATTTTTGAGTAACATTATGACCCTTGTCATAATTTTGCCGAGTAAAATTCCGATTATTATTATAATATTACCAAAATTGTAAAGTTTTTTTTATAAAAATTGTGACTTTTGTCGAGTAAAATTACGACTCTTTTCATAAAATCGCGAAAATGTTAAGCTTTTCTTGTAAAACTGTGACTGTTATTGAGTAAAATTCCAACTTTTATCATAATATTGCACAAATATTCCGTTTTTCTCTTAAAAATTTGACTTGCGTTGAGTAAAATGACGACTTTTCATAATAAATATATATTATATATATTTTATATATTATAATACTGCCAAAATTCAAGTTTTTCTTGTGAAATTGTGACCTTTTTCTTGTGAAATTCCAACTAATTTTTTATATTTGCATAATATGTATATATTATTAATGTTGTAAATACAAATCTTTATATATCTAGGGTCTCAAGAAGGTAACAAATACAAGAATGTTTGTGTGTGTGTGTGTGTGTGTGTGTGTGTGTGTGTGTGTGTGTGTGTTTGTGTCTGTGTGTGTTCTTGTATTTCTACCCTTCTTGAGACACCAACAAGGAAAAGTAGCTTCCATATGAGGAGGTGTGAACAAGTTAGGACATAAATCATGGTTCCAATACGGAAAACCATTGCATCTAAAAGAGAATGTTTCATTTGCACCCCTGGTGGTGAAATCTATCAAAATGAGGGTGGTCCCAAAAAGGAGGGCTTTTTCAAATTGACTGTGTGTCGTTTTTATAAGTACTTCCCCTCTGGTCAACATATGAAATAACAAGTGTGTGTAAGAAATTGAAAAGTGCCCCCTTTGGCCAAAATTAATTAAAAAATAAAAATTTTTTTTTTTTATATAGGGACATACTGTAATTACACCAATTACAAACCAAAAAAATAAAAATGACTAAAAGCAGTCAATGTGTCGACTTTTTTCTTATAAAATTGGGATCAATTTCTCATATTCTTCCTGTTTCTGTAATATTGCAATATTTTCTCGTAAAATTATGACTTTTTTATGTAAAATTATGACTTTTTTATGTAAAATTATTACTTGTTAATGCAAAATGGTGACATTTGTCGTATAAAATTCTGACTTTTATTGCAATATTGCCAATTTTTTTTGTTCTTGTAAAATAGTGACATTTTTGGAGTAAAATTATGACTTTTGTCATAATTTTGCCAGGTAAAATTCAGATTATTATTATAATATTGCCAACGTTTTAAAGTTTTCTTATAAAAATTGTGACTTTTGTCGGCTAAAATTACGACTCTTTTCATAAAATCGGCAAAATGTTAAGCTTTTCTTGTAAAACTGCGACTGTTATTGAGTGAAATTCCAACTTTTATCATAATATTGCACAAATGTTCCGTTTTTCTCGTAAAAATTTGACTTGCGTTGAGTAAAATGACGACTTTTATTATAATACTGCAAAAATCCTAAGTTTTTCTTGTGAAATCATGACCTTTTTCTTGTAAAATTCCAAGTAATTTTTTGTATTTGCATATAATGCATGTATTATAAATGTTGTAAATACAAATCTTTACATATCTAGAAAGGGTGGTCCAAAAGAGGCAGGCAATTTTTTATCAGGTCTCAAGAAGGTAACAAATACAAGAATGTGTGTGTGTGTGTGTGTGTGTGTGTGTGTGTGTGTGTGTGTGTGTGTGTGTGAGTGTGTGTGTGTGTGTGTGTGTTCTTGTATTTTTACCCTTCTTGAGACATCAACGAGGAAAAGTATCTTCCATATGAGGAGGTGTGAACAAGTTAGGACATAAATCATGCTCCCAATACAGAAAACCATTGCATCTAATAGATAATGTCTCATTTGCAGCCTTGGTGGTGAAATCTATCAAAATGAGGGTGGTCCCAAAAAGGAGGGATTTTTCAAATTGACTGTGTGTCGCTTTTAAAAGTGCTCCCCCTCTAGTCAACATATGAAATAACAAGTGTGTGGGAAAAACTGAAGTGCTCCCCCTCTGCCCAATATATGTAATAACAAGTGCGTGTAGGAAATTGAAATGCGCCCCCTTTGGCCAAAATTAATTTAAAAAAAATATTTATATATATATATATGTATATGGAGACATACTGTAATAACTTGAAGTAAATAATGAAGATTAAAAAACAATTACAAACAATAAATTAACTAAACGAAGTATTTTTCTCACAATGTGTCGACTTTTTTCTTATAAAATTGGGAACAATTTCTCATATTCTTTCTGTTTCTGTAATATTGCAATATTTTCTTGTAAAATTGTTAATTTTTAATGTAAAATTCTTGCTTTTTAATGCAAAACGGTGACATTTGTCACATAAAATTCAGACTTTTATGACAAAATTGCCAATTTTTTTGATGTTCTTGTAAAACGGTGACATCTTTTGAGTATAATTACGATTAATTTTATAACATTGCCAAAATTTTAGTTTTCTCATAAATGTGTGACTTTTGTCGAGTAAAATTACGACTCTTTTCATAAAATTGCCAACATTTGAAGCTTTTCCTGTAAAATTGCAACGACCATTGAGTAAAATTCCAACTTTTATCATAATATTGCACAAATGTTCCGTTTTTTTCTCATAAAATTTCGACTTGCGTTGAGTAAAATGACGACTTTTATTATAATACTGCCAAAATTCTACGCTTTTTTATATTTGCATAGTATGTATATATTATTAATGTTGTAAATACAAATCTTTATATATCTAGAAAGGGTGGTCCTAAAGAGGTAGGCATTTTTCTCAGGTCTCAAGAAGGGAAGAAATACAAGAATGTGTGTGTGTGTGTGTGTGTGTGTGTGTGTGTGTGTGTGTGTGTGTGTGTGTGTGTGTGTGTGTGTGTGTGTGTGTGCGTGTGTGTGAGAGGATTATGTCGGAATGAGTTGTCCTGAGCAGATGTTTGCAGCACGTCAGCGGTCTGCTTGCTCAAAGGCACAGGAGAAACACTGGCGGGTCAGAGGTCAACGCTTTCAAAGTTTGAGCGTACAAACTTGTATTTGTTTTGACCACCCGGGTCACATGACACCGTGCGTCTCCGCCCTCTAAAGCCGAGGAACACACGCACTGATAAGGAACTAACAACAATTGTAGGAAAGGCCGTGAGGAAGTAGTTGAAATATTGTTGTTCAACTGTCAATAGCACTCCCCATAAACACATGGCAACATTTATAGTTAATACATGTGATCGGTATCGGTATCAGCCCATCTCACTCATGGATGATCGCTATTGAAGCCCGCAGCATAAGTCCCTGATCAGAACATCTCTATCTGAAACTGTCAACAACATCTGTCTGGAATGACAGCGTGAAGACCATATATGGGCAACACCATATATGGGAGTGACTGCAGATAGCAACAACCAGTTGTGAGTGATACTGACCAATAAAAAAGGCTTCTAACACATTGTCCAGAGGAGGCCCCGCCCACAACATTGAAGTCCAGTCGGAACCAAGAAAAATAAGACAAACATTTTGCAATAAAACTAAAGTTTTACAATTAATCAAAAGTTTTACGTTAAGACAAAAGTTTTACCATAAAACTTAGGTTGTGGCATTAAAACAAACGTTTTGCATTAAAAAAAAAGTTTTACAATAAAACAAAAGTTTTACAATAAAACAAAAGTTTTACAAAAAAACTGAAGTTTTATAATAAAACAAACATTTTGCAATAAAACTCAAGTTTTACAGTAAATCAAAAGTTTTGCGATAAAACCAAAGTTTTACATTAAAACAAACGTTTTACTATAAAACAAAAGGTTTACAATAAAACTAAAGTTTTACAATAAAACTAAAGTCTTACATGAAAACAAAAGTTTTCTAATAAAACAAAGGTTTTGCATTAAAACAACAACTTTGCAATAAAACTAAAGTTTTGCGAGAAATCAAAAGTTTTGCATTAAAACAAAAGTTTTGCAATTAAACTGAAGTTTTGAATTAAAACAAAAAAATGCAATAAAACTAAAGTTTTGCAATAAAACTAATGTTTTGCAATAAAGCAAAGGTTTCGCATTAAAACTAAAGTTTTGCAATAAAGCAAAAGTTTTGCATTAAAACAAAAGTTTTGCAATAAAGCAAAAGTTTTGCATTAAAACTAAAGTTTTGCAAAAAAACTAAAGTTTTGCAATAAAACAAACATTTTGCAATAACACTCGAGTTTTACAGTAAATTAAAAGTTTTGCGATAAAACCAAAGTTTTACATTAAAACAAAAGTTTTACAATAAAACTAAAGTTTTGCAATAAAGCAAAGGTTTTGCATTAAAACTAAAATGTTTACATTAAAACAAAAATGTTGCAATAAAATCTAAGTTTTACAATGAAACCAAAGTTTTGCATTAAAACAAACGTTTTGTAATAAAACAAAGGTTTAGCACAAAAACTAAAGTTTTACATGAAAACAAAAGTTTTTAAATAAAACAAAGGTTTTGCATTAAAACTAAAGTTTTGAAATAAAACTAAAGTTTTGCATTAAACAAAAGTTTTGCAATAAAACTCAAGTTTTGCTTTAAATCTAAAGTTTTACAATAAATCAAAAGTTTTGCAATAAAACCAAAGTTTTACAATAAAACTAAAGTTTTGCAATAAAACTAAAGTTTTGCCATAAAGCAAAGGTTTTGCATTAAAACATGTTTTACATTAAATCAAGAGTTTTACAAAAAAACCAAAGTTTTGTATTAAAACAAAAATGTTGCAATAAACCAATGTTTTACAATAAAACCAAAGTTTTGCATTAAAACAAAAGCTTTCTAATAAAACAAAGGTTTTGCATTAAAACTAAAGTTTTGAAATAAAACTAAAGTTTTGCATTAAACAAAAGTTTTGCAATAAAACTCAAGTTTTGCTTTAAATCTAAAGTTTTACAATAAATCAAAAGTTTTGCAATAAAACCAAAGTTTTACAATAAAACTAAAGTTTTGCAATAAAACTAAAGTTTTGCTTCAAAACTAAAGTTTTGCATTAAAACTAAAGTTTTGCAATAAAGCAAAAGTTTTGCAATAAAACTAAAGTTTTGCATTAAAACTAAAGTTTTGCAATAAAACTAAGGTTTTGCAATAAAACAAACATTTTGCAATAAAACTTAAGTTTTACAGTAAATCCAAAGTTTTGCGATAAAACCGAAGTTTTACATTAAAACAAACGTTTTACTATAAAACAAAAGTTTTACAACAAAACAAAAGTTTTACAGTAAATCCAAAGTTTTGCGATAAAACCGAAGTTTTACATTAAAACAAACGTTTTACTATAAAACAAAAGTTTTACAACAAAACAAAAGTTTTGCAATAAAACTAAAGTTTTGCTTTAAAACTACAGTTTTGCAATAAAAAAAGGTTTTGAATTAAAACAAAAGTTTTACATTAAACAAAAATGTTGCAATAAAACCAAAGTTTTACAATAACACCAAATTGTTTTAATAAAACAAAGGTTTTGCATTAAAACTAAAGTTTTGCAATAAAACTAAAGTTTTGCAATACAACTAAAGTTTTGCATTAAAACAAAAGTTTTGCAATAAAACTAAAGTTTTGCTTTAAAACTAAAGTTTTACAATAAATCAAAAGTTTTGCAATAAAACCAAAGTTTTACAATAAAACTAAAGTTTTGCAATAAAACTAAAGTTTTGCAATAAAGCAAAGGTTTTGCATTAAAACAAAAGTTTTACAATAAAACCAAAGTTTTGCATTAAAACAAAAATGTTAAAACCAATGTTTTACAGTAAAACCAAAGTTTTGCAATAAAACCACTTTTACAATAAAACCAATTTTTTTTAATAAAACAAAGGTTTTGCATTAAAACAAAAGTTTTGAAATACAACTAAAGTTTTACATGAAAACTAAAGTTTTGTAAATTAACAAAGGTTTTGCAATAAAACTAAAGTTTTGCTTCAAAACTAAAGTTTTGCATTAAAACTAAAGTTTTGCAATAAAGCAAAAGTTTTGCATTAAAACAAAAGTTTTGCAATAAAGCAAAGGTTTTGCATTAAAACAAAAGTTTTGCAATAAAACTAAAGTTTTGCATTAAAACTAAAGTTTTGTAATAAAACTAAAGTTTTGCAATAAAACAAACATTTTGCAATAAAACTCAAGTTTTACAGTAAATCAAAAGTTTTGCGATAAAACCGAAGTTTTACATTAAAAGAAAAGTTTTACATTAAAAGAAAAGTTTTACAATAAAACAAAACTTTTACAGTAAAACCAAAGTTTTGCATTAAAACAAAAGTATTCTAATAAAACAAAAGTTTTAAATGAAAACAAAAGTTTTGTAAATTAACAAAGAAGTTTTGCAATTAAACCTTTTTGTCTGAAATTGTAAAAAAATGTTTTATTTCAAATATATTATTTTCCTTTGCAAATCTTAGTTTGTTTGCACAAAAAAACTTCTCTCCAAGAAAACAAGGCACTTTCTGAAAAGGTCTTAGTGTATTTTGCAACGCTGACAAATGAATGGATTGTAGGAGCACAGCACGCAGAGTACACATGACAGGCACAATAAAAATATACAGATTTACAAAATTGTACATTAAAAAAACGTTTTTGTCAAAAACGTGTTAAAATTTGAGCCGTGACCTCTTTAGGCACCTTAAAACTAATAGTGTGCTTGAAGGTGGTCAACAACAACAAGAAGACGATCCCACGCTGGAGTTGGCGTTAGATTTCCATGCCACTGACTCTGCCTTTTAATTAGTGCAGCGAGGAGGCGGAGCTTGGCGGTCCGCACGCTCTCTGCCGCCGCGCTGCACTCTGTGATTAGTCAGACTTTCAAGTCGCCGCCAAGGAAGGAGGAGGCCGGCTCCAAACCAGGACCACGGCGGCACCGAGGGCCAAAACCAGAAGAAGGGAGTTTGACTTGAAATGATGACATTAAAGGTTCCTTTAGCAACATGTGCTGTATCACACTAATCACTTCTACATACTATATCATACCGTATCATACCATATCACACAGTATCATCATGTATCATCATGTATCATACAATATTATACTGTATCACCCTGTATCATTCTGTTCCACACTGTATCATACCAAATCATCCTGTATCACACTATATCATACCGTATCACACTGTATCAAATAGTATCATCCTGTATCATACAATATCACACAGTATCATCATGTATCATCCTGTATCACACAGTATCATCATGTATCATACAATATTATACTGTATCACCCTGTATCATTCTGTTCCACACTGTATCATCCTGTATCATACTAAATCATCCTGTATCACACTATATCATACCGTATCACACTGTATCAAATACTATCATGTATCAAATGGTATCATCCTGTATCACACAGTGATCATACCGTATCACACAGTATCATCATGTATCACACGGTATCATCCTGTATCACACAGTATCATCATGTATCATATTGTATCATACGATATTATACTGTATCACCCTGTATCATTCTGTTCCACACTATCATACCGTATCATCCTGTATCACACTATATCATACCGTATCACACTGTATCAAATTGTATCATCCTGTATCATATGATATTATACTGCTATCACACTGTATCATCTTGTATCACACAGTATCATCATGTATCACACGGTATCATACAGTAACATACTGTATCATCCTGTATCATTCCATATCACACTGTATCAAATTGTATCATACGATATTACATTGTATCACACTGTATCATCATGTATCACACAGTATCATCCTGTATCACATAGTATCATCCTGTATCACACTATATCATTCCGTATCACACTGTATCAAATTGTATCATACAACATTATACTGTATCACACTGTATCATCTTATATCATATGACAGAAGCAGCACTCGTGCACCATCATACTTGGCTCTAGACAAGTTGTGCAGTCAGATATTTAGAAAATAATGTTTCCTTCATGAACCACGGGTCCCTGATGCAGGCAGCACTCATGCGCCATCATACTTAGCTGTAGACAAAACACAATTATCTTGCTCTCCACTTGTGCTGCCAGATATTTAGACAAGAATGTTTTCTTCATGAACCACAGTTCCCTGATGCAGGCAGCACTCGTGCACCATCATACCTAGCTGTAGACAACACACAAATATCTTGCTCTCCACTTGTGCTGCCAGATATTTAGAAAATATTATTTTCTTCATGAACCACAGCTCCCTGATGGAGGCAGCACTCGTGCACCATCATACTTAGCTGTAGACAACACACAATTATCTTGCTCTCCACTTGTGCTGCCAGATATTTAGAAAATATTATTTTCTTCATGAACCAGTTCCCTGATGCAGGCAGCACTCGTGCACCATCGTACTTCGCTGTAAACAACACAATTATCTTGCTCTCCACTTGTGCTCCCAGATATTTAGAAAATATTATTTTCTTCATGAACCACAGCTCCCTGATGGAGGCAGCACTCATGCACCATTATACTTGGTTGTAGACAATACACAACTGTCTTGCTCTCCACTTGTGCTGCCAGATATTTAGACAAGAATGTTTTATTCATGAACCACGGCTCCCTGATGCAGGCAGCACTCGTGCACCATCATACTTAGCTGTAAACAACACAATTATCTTGCTCTCCACTTGTCCTGCCAGATATCTAGACAAGAATGTTTTCTTCATGAACCACAGTTCCCTGATGCAGGCAGCACTCGTGCACCATCATACTTAGCTGTAAACAACACAATTATCTTGCTCTCCACTTGTCCTGCCAGATATCTAGACACGAATGTTTTCTTCATGAACCACAGTTCCCTGATGCAGGCAGCACTCGTGCACCATCATACTTAGCTGTAGACAACACACAACTATCTTGCTCTCCACTTGTGCTGCCAGATATTTAGACAAGAATGTTTTATTCATGAACCACGGCTCCCTGATGCAGGCAGCACTCGTGCACCATCATACTTAGCTGTAGACAACACACAACTATCTTGCTCTCCACTTGTGCTGCCAGATATCTACACAAGAATGTTTTCTTCATGAACCACAGTTCCCTGATGCAGGCAGCACTCGTGCAGCCCAGACCGTGACGCTCCCACTGACATGCTTGACTGCAAACAAGACACTTTAAAAAAAAGAAAAAAAAGAAAAACAAATAAATAAATTCAAAATAAATAAAGGCATTAAAAAAAGATAAATAAAAAAATTATAACAATATTTAATAAATAAATAGATGAATTAAGATTAATAAATTAAAATAAAGAAAATTAATACAAAATAAATTAATTAATTTAAAAGATAAATAAATAAATACAAAGACGCAATTGTCTTGTGTTGCCAGACATTTCCACAATAATGTTTGTCTGTTGACTCATTTCACTGCAGACTACACATATACAAGCTGAACACTGACTACTCTAAAGTAGAGAAATGTTTTGCGACTAAGGTCATGGCTGTGGCTCCGCCCCCGGCGAGGACGACAGCTTGCAGTCGCTGACCGTTTGCATGTTTGCTGATAAGATGTGCACACACGGCAGCGGTCGGCGTCGCCGCGCACCTTCCGCTTTCCAGCAAACAAGAAGAAAGAAAGCAAACTCCAGCCCGGGCTGATCATTAACCAACGTGGCTCCCAAAAGTCGCACATGAACACGACGGTCAGGAATCTTTGCATGTTTCGCTCTCGCCGACATCATCAGTTCGTCGCAGCTGAAAAAGCTGATCGAGATCATTGATCCAGTGTGACATCAGTGCTGGTCCACCTGAGAAGTTACTAAGTAACTTTTCTCAGTGCACCTCTAGTGCCAGCATTACGGTCAAATGAGCCCCCCTGGCATGCAAGTACTTGTTCTTCCAACAGCGAACTAGTTGACAGTGACTCACTTACTGTACACAAACTAGTTGACAGTGACTCACTTACTGTACACAAACTAGTTGACAGTGACTCACTTACTGTACACAAACTAGTTGACAGTGACTCACTTACTGTACACAAGATGACTCACGACTCCCGAGTATCTGTTAGATATGATGCTGGTAGTACTGATGTGGTACTGATTTAGCACTAATGTAGTACTGATGTGGTATTGATGTAGTACTGATGTGGTACTGATGTAGCACTAGTAGGATGCTGAGGATTCAAACTAGCCTTCTACTTGTGTCACAACAATGAAAGCAATCAACATTTCAAAACGTTGACAAAAACAATCAATACTTGAAAACTTTGGCAAAAATAATCCATACTTGAAAAAGTAAAGTAAAAAGAGATGAATAGAAGCTTTTACTGTAAAAATAACAATTGTTCCTTTTGTCAATTTACCGTGGCGTTCTGTAAAAAAAATAAACAATATTATCGGACATCTCTAATATATATATATATATATATATATATATATATATATATATATATATATATATATATATATATATATATATATATATATATATATATATATATACCGTGCTGTGGTATATATATATATATATATATATATATATATATATATATATATATGTATATATATATATATATATGTATATATATATATATATGTATATATATATATATATATATATATATATATATATATATATATATATATATATACATATACATATCTATATATATATATATATATATATATACATACATACATACATACATACATATATACATACACATATATATATATATATATATATATATATATATATATATATATATAGCTCAGCCCCCGGCCAAATTTTTTTTAACCCAATGCGGTCATAAAGTTTGGGGACCCTTGCTATAATGTGTTTATACACGGTGTTTGTATCAAGATAACATAACAAGTGAGTAAGGGCTCAACTTTTTATCCACACACAACAACAACAACAACAACGGCCAACTGTGAATGTGTCCGCAAACACAGTGTGGGGGAGGTAAACAAGCATAGCGTCACCTAGCCAGCAAGCAAAAACTAGCAGTGTGAGGCAGTCCTCACAATCTCCTTCGCCGTCATAAAGGTCCACTCTGGCATATTTTTCCGGAAAAGTCCAGGCTTATCACAGTGAAAAACTTGTTCAGGTAGAAATCTCCATTCGCTGATAAAAATCCTTGAAGCGGCAGTTTTGTCTGTGAATGACGGCTCCTCTTTTGCAACTTTTGAACTTGAATTGTTCACTTTGGGGCATCAAGTGGTCATTTAAACGGCCAACCAGCCTTCTCTCAAATGCTGACGCCGGCTAGCTACGTCTCCTTTATCCACACACGAGCAAGAACTTTTCCGCCTTTCTCTCCGTCCTTGCGAATAATTCAACTGTTTCGGCAAAGTCATCAAACATTAAAACCTCCTTTTTAATAATTCTTCACTATTTTAAAGCGAATGCACGTTTTCTTATGGTCAAAAATAGGATAGGATAGGATAGGACTTTATTGTCATTGCACAAGTACAACAAAACTATGTTTTCAGAACAAACCCGTTCAAGATTAGACAAACATGTTATGATCCGCTGCCCGGATCATAGTTTGTTTATGTTTGAGTCACATGTGTTTTCAGCACCTTGAGTTTCGTTTGTTTCTGTTGCCATGACGGCAGATTGTACGCACCTGCCTCTGGTTAGTGTTCGGGACGCGCACCTGTTGCCCGGGCACTAATCAGAGGGCTATTTAGTCTTTGCCCTGGCCTCACTCGGTCTGGCTTTCTAGTTTGTTCCCATACAACTGATAACGACTACTTTGATTCCTGCTAGCTTTTCACGCTATGCCATTTTTGTCTGCTAGCTCCCACGCTAGTCCTTTTGTTTTTGCCTTTTGTGCTACGTGCATGTCTTTTGTTTATTCACCGTATGATTTATATTTTAAATAAATCATATTCCTACCGGCAAGCTGTGTCCGAAGCCGTCTGCATCCCTGGGAGAACCACATCCGCATCACAATGCGACCAGGTCGTTACAAAACAAACAGTGTACAGGGTTACAGAACAGGAACGCTGATAGGTCGCCAAAGATGCCCCGTAAAAGATAAGAAAAAGGTAAAACGCTGGGGAAGGAGATGAGTAAAAAAATATAATCTAGACTGGGTTCCTAAAGGGGCTTAGTCTGGAGTGGGAAAAAACCTCCATGCCATGCACACATTAACACGTTACATTTAATCACGACAACTCGCAACAGAGGGGCGGGGAGTTGGGGCCCTGGAGGTCAACTGCTGCTATGAAGCGCTGCCAGCCGTCCATCACCCCGAGGGGAATCAAGCGGTGGTGAAGGCGTGGGGTGAGGGATGGGGGGATACACCCATTGTCTTGGTTGTGATGATGTAATGTTCATAGACTGGGGCCGTTCTGCATGCAAGCAAAAGTTCGACTCCAGGTGTCGTTGAGGAGGGTGGCAGCCACTCAAGGAGCCCAACGGCTGTTCGTCGCAATGGAAGGTTTGGACCGGGCTAATATACAGTTTTAGACGACCCCGATGTACCCCACAGGGCGTCCTCCAAATGTTTATCTATAAAAGACCGAAAGTTCCATCCATATTTGGCGTCGGCCATGTTGATGCAGGTCCAGTAGGTGGATGCAGGTGTGCAGATAGAATCACCCTTACAGGACAGGACAAGAAGGCAAGCATTCATGCTTTTTTTCCCGGAGTCGTGGCTTCAACGCGGGCACAGCAGGCTCCGGCACGCCCGCCGCTTACTCCTTACAGTAAGAGCACGTATTGTCCAAGTGATTAAGTGGAAAGAAGACGCAGCAATAAAATGTCACGAGTGGATAATTGAGAGCCGGCGTCGCTGCGAAACATCTGCTTTCCGGCCGGGCAAACAAATAGCAGCTCAGTGATGGCATGAGCGAGCTGCAGCCTGTTCACACACGCCACTAATGTGACATCGTTCATCAACACACCTCATTCGTAGTCTGATATCCTGCTTACAGGACATTGCATTAGGTACACCATGGACCTACACCACTAATAGGAAGTCAATATTGTCATAGACAATCACACACCGTGCTGTGGTATGCACTTATAGGACAATTTATTAGGTACACCATGGACTGTATAAAATAAACTGCTTATGTGCAAGTATAACCCCTGTATAAAACAAACTATTATTATTGCTTATATGCAAGTATTACAACTGTATAAAATAAACGATTAATATTGCTTATGAGTAAATATTACAACTGTATAAAACAAACTATTAATTTTGCTTATATGCAAGTATTACAACTGTATAAAATAAACGATTAATATTGCTTATATGCAAGTATTACAACTGTATAAAATAAACGATTAATATTTCTTATATGCAAGTATTACAACTGTATAAAATAAACAATCAATGTTGCTTGTATGCAAGTATTACAACTTTAAAAAATAAACTATTAATATTGCTTATATGCAAGTATTACAACTGTATAAAACAAACTATTAATATCGCTTATATGCAAGTTTTACAACTGTATAAAATAAACTATTATTATTGCTTATATGCAAGTATTACAACTGTATAAAAAAACAATTAATATTGCTTATATGCAAGTATTACAACTGTATAAAATACACAATTAATTTAGCTTGTATGCAAGTATTACAACTGTATAAAACAAACTATTAATATTGCTTATATGCAAGTATTACAACTGTATAAAACAAACTATTAATATCGCTTATATGCAAGTTTTACAACTGTATAAAATAAACTATTATTATTGCTTATATGCAAGTATTACAACTGTATAAAAAAACAATTAATATTGCTTATATGCAAGTATTACAACTGTATAAAATACACAATTAATTTAGCTTATATGCAAGTATTACAACTGTATAAAACAAACTATTAATATTGCTTATATGCAAGTATTACAACTGTATAAAACAAACTATTAATATCGCTTATATGCAAGTTTTACAACTGTATAAAATAAACTATTATTATTGCTTATATGCAAGTATTACAACTGTATAAAAAAACAATTAATATTGCTTATATGCAAGTCCATCCATCCATCCATCTTCTTCCGCTTATCCGAGGTCGGGTCGCGGGGGCAGCAGCCTAAGCAGGGAAGCCCAGACTTCCCTCTCCCCAGCCACTTCGTCCAGCTCCTCCCGGGGGATCCCGAGGCGTTATATGCAAGTATTACAACTATATAAAAAAGCTATTGATATTGCTTATGTGCAAGTATTACAACTGTATACAATAAACTATTAATATTGCTTTTATGCAAGTATTACAACTGTATAAAATAAACAATTAATATTCCTTAGATGCAAGTATTACAACTATATAAAAAAGCTATTAATATTGCTTATATGTAAGTATTACAACTGTATAAAAAAACAATTAATATTGCTTATATGCAAGTATTACAACTGTATACAATAAACTATTAATATTGCTTTTATGCAAGTATTACAACTGTATAAAATAAACAATTAATATTCCTTAGATGCAAGTATTACAACTATATAAAAAAGCTATTAATATTGCTTATATGTAAGTATTACAACTGTATAAAAAAACAATTAATATTGCTTATATGCAAGTATTACAACTGTATAAAATACACAATAATTTTGCTTATATGCAAGTATTACAACTGTATAAAATAAACAATCAATATTGCTTATATGTAAGTATTACAACTGTATAAAACAAATTATTAATATAGCTTATGTGTAAATATTACAACTGTATAAAATAAACTATTAATATTGCTTATATGCAAGTATTACAACTGTATAAAATACACAATTAATATTGCTTATATGCAAGTATCACAACTGTATAAAACAACTATTAATATTGCTTACATGCAAGTATTACAACTGTATAAAAAAAACTATTAATATTGCTTATATGCAAGTATT
>NC_084576.2:25572500-25597500 GCF_033978685.3 Nerophis lumbriciformis
GAACATACAAGACAACTTGTCTTTTAGTAGTAAGTAAACAAACAAAGGCTCCTAATTAGTCTGCTGACGTATGCCGTAACATATTATGTCATTTATACACCTATTATTTTATCAACATTATTAAGGACAAGCGGTAGAAAATGGATTATTAATCCACTTGTTCATTTACTGTTAATATCTGCTTACTTTCCATTTTAACATGTTCTATCAACACTTCTGTTAAAATGTAATAATCATTTACTATTCTGTTGTTTGATACTTTACATTAGTTTTGGATGATACCACACATTTAAGTATCAATCCGATACCAAGTCGTTACAGGATCATACATTGGTCACATTCAAAGTCCTCATGTGTCCAGGGATATATTTCCTGAGTTTATAAACATAATACACTAAACCCCGTTTCCATATGAGTTGGGAAATTGTGTTAGATGTAAATATAAACGGAATACAATGATTTGTAAATCATTTTCAACCCATATTCAGTTGAATATGCTACAAAGACAACATATTTGATGTTCAAACTGATAAACTTTTTTTTGTTGTTGCAAATAATCATTAATTTTAGACAAAGACGTTGGGAAAGGTGGCAATAAATACTGATAAAGTTGAGGAATGCTCATCAAACACTTATTTGGAACATCTCACAGGTGAACAGGCAAATTGGGAACAGGTGGGTGCCATGATTGGGTATAAAAGTAGATTCCATGAAATGCTCAGTCATTCACAAACAAGGATGGGGCGAGGGTCACCACTTTGTCAACAAATGCGCGAGCAAATTGTTGAACAGTTTAAGAAAAACCTTTCTCAACCAGCTATTGCAAGAAATGTAGGGATTTCACCATCTACGGTCCGTAATATCATCAAAGGGAGAAATCACTGCACGTAAGCAGCTAAGCCCGTGACCTTCGATCCCTCAGGCTGTACTGCATCAACAAGCGACATCAGTGTATAAAGGATATCACCACATGGGCTCAGGAACACTTCAGAAACCCACTGTCAGTAACTACAGTTGGTCGCTACATCAAAGTGCAAGTTAAAACTGTCCTATGCAAGGAGAAAACCGTTTATCAACAACACCCAGAAACGCCGTCGGCTTCGCTGGGCCTGAGCTCATCTAAGATGGACTGATGCAAAGTGGAAAAGTGTTCTGTGGTCTGACGAGTCCACATTTTGGAAACTGTGGACGTCGTGTCCTCCGGACCAAAGAGGAAAAGAACCATCCGGATTGTTCTAGGCGCAAAGTGTAAAAGCCAGCATCTGTGATGGTATGGGGGTGTATTAGTGCCCAAGGCATGGGTAACTTACACATCTGTGAAGGCGCCATTAATGCCGAAAGGTACATACAGGTTTTGGAGCAACATATGTTGTCATCCAAGCAACGTTACCATGGACGCCCCTGCTTATTTCAGCAAGACAATGCCAAGCCACGTGTTACATCAACGTGGCTTTATAGTAAAAGAGTGCGGGTACTAGACTGGCCTGCCTGTAGTCCAGACCTGTCTCCCATTGAAAATGTGTGGCGCATTATGAAGCCTAAAATACCACAAGGGAGACCCCCGGACTGTTGAACAACTTAAGCTGTACATCAAGCAAGAATGGGAAAGAATTCCACCTGAGAAGCTTCAAAAATGTGTCTCCTCAGTTCCCAAACGTTTACTGAGTGTTGTTAAAAGGAAAAGCAATGTAACACAGTGGTGAACATGCCCTTTCCCAATTACTTTGGCACTTGTTGCAGCCATGAAATTATAAGTTAATTATTATTTGCAAAAAAAAAATAAAGTTTATGAGTTTGAACATCAAATATGTTGTCTTTGTAGCATATTCAATTGAATATGGGTTGAAAAGGATTTGCAAATCATTGTATTCCGTTTATATTTACATCTAACACAATTTCCCAACTCATATGGAAACGGGGTTTGTATATTTTTTTAAAACAAAAAAAGATTTTGTGATGCTATAAATATAATCATAGTAGTATCGACTAGATACGCTCATGTACTTGGTATCATTACAGTGGATGTTAGGTGTAGATCCATCAATGGCGTTTGTTTACATTGTGACGCCGGTGAGCTACGGTGTGTAGTGAAACATGTTTAGCTATTCCTCGTCCTGCAGTGATAATGATACTTGTAAGAAACTTACTTTATTTGTCGCCATGGAGACGAGAATTAATGATTTAGAAGTAGCTAAAACACTGCCGACTGTGGATGGATGTTAGCCCCTTGGGCTTGGGCTTATTGGACCCTAATTAGAATAAAAACTAAGAATCATATTTTGATATGATGTACTTAGTCCATAAGTACACAAACGTGTACTTCATGTTTAGTGACATGCTAATTCTTATTTTTACACTTTTTTTTCTCCAAATTCCATTGTATGTTATACTCTTCTGACACCACCAGATGGCAGTATAAGTGTCCACATAAGCGGCCATAAGACCCCAATTCAGTAGTGTACACAATTTTGGAAATAAGAGCTAAAAGTTGCTGTCCACGCATGTGGCCACTAAGCCTTTAGAGGTTTTTAAAGCACCGCTTCCTGAGGGCGTTTCAGTGTTATAACTTCACCTTTATTGTTAGTTTTTAAGCCAAACTGCGTCCGTTCTCCCTTTTCTGTCTACACACTGTGTCTGCTTGTAAGTACTCCGTGTGTGTGCGCTACCAGCAATGTCACGACGTCATGCCTGTTTAAAAAAAAATGGGTGGGGGGGGGGGGGAGGAGAAACTGGTACTTTTTAGAGGCGGTATAGTACCGAATATGATTAATTAGTATCGCGGTACCATAATAGTACCGGTATACCATACAACCCTAGTACCCTATGTCTCTTCAGTCCAACAACACATGGTTACTATTGACTACTTTGTTTACGTCAGTGTCACCATGGAAACATGTACATCTGTTATGTACTAGTGCTGATGCTCCTTCCTCATAGACCTGGCCCCCTGACCCGCCCTACACAGGCTTCACTACACACCTTAAAATGACGCTTGGCCAATTATTTGTCAGTAAGTTTGATCATCGTTTTTCTGCAGTAAACATGCTAACACAGCATTAGGGCTGGGCGATCATTGAATTGTCATAATAATAATAAAAAATGAAAAAAAACATTATCATAATCCACACAACACATCTCATCTGTTGTGTTGTTGTGAACGACATCATGGATGTAACATCAATGTACAAACAATCATACACACACACACAACACATCTCATCTGTTGTGTTGTTGTGAACGACATCATGGATGTAACATCAATGTACAAACAATCATACACACACAACACATCTCATCTGTTGTGTTGTTGTGAACGACATCATGGATGTAACATCAATGTACAAACAATCATACACACAACAAATCTCATCTGTTGTGTTGTTGTGATTTACATCATGGATGTAACATCAATGTACAAACAATCATACACACACAACACATCTCAACTGTTGTGTTGTTGTGAACGACATCGTGGATGTTACAATAAATATTAATTTGTTCAAATTCATTAATAATTGTGTTATTAATTATCATTCAAAATCAATAAAAATAATGGTGACTATTATTTTTTCCGTAATCGTCCAATCCTACCCAGCGTGATGTTGAAATGTCATGTTAGCATGCAGCTAACACAGCTATGCTCGTGTGGATAACCTAGCATGATGTTGAAATGCCATGTTAGCATGGAGCTAACACAACTATGCTTGTGTTGCTAACCCAGCATGATGTTGAAATGTCATGTTAGCACGCAGCTAACATAGTTATGCTCATGTTGCTAACCTAGCATGATGTTGAAATGTCATGTTAGCATGTAGCTAACACAGTTATGCTAGCATTGCTAACCTAGCATGATGTTGAAATGTCATGTTAGCATGGAGCTAACACAATTATGCTTGTGTTGCTAACCCAGCATGATGTTGAAATGTCATGTTAGCATGCAGCTAACATAGTTATACTCATGTTCCTAACCTAGCATGATGTTGAAATGTCATGTTAGCATGCAGCTAACACAGCTATGCTAGCATTGCTGACCTAGCATGATGTTGAAATGTCATGTTAGCACGGAGCTAACACAACTATGCTTGTGTTGCTAACCCAGCATGATGTTGAAATGTCATGTTAGCATGGAGCTAACACAACTATGCTAGTATTGCTAACCCAGCATGGTGTTGAAATGTCATGTTAGCATGCTGCCAAAAAGCTATACAAAACAGACAGACTAAAAGCACTTTTCAAGGGTGTCAACTCCACAATGAAGGCTAACACACTTCCATTACGCCACCTCTCAGACTTCTTGAAACACTGATGTCAAACATGACCATGTGGCTCCTTCAGCATTCAGACATAAACATGTGAAGTGTCAAAGAAGTTTGATGGAACTTTCACTTTCCCACAGGTGCCAGATAACAGCTCAGTGGGGGGTGCACGCCTCTGCCCCTCTGCCACCCTGGAAGATCATCTTCCACACAGCTGCTGATGCCAAACAAACGCTCATCGCCGGCCGCTCACACACATATATGCATCACACACACATGTGCAGCACAACACAATACACGCATACAATATTTATAAAGACATACACACACACGCACACAGGCACGCACACAATATTTATAAAGACATACACACACACGCACACAGGCACGCACACAATATTTATAAAGACATACACACACACACGCACGCACACAATATTTATAAAGACATACACACACACGCACACAAGCACGCACACAATATTTATAAAGACATACACACACACGCACACAGGCACGCACACAATATTTATAAAGACATACACACACGCACACAGGCACGCACACAATATTTATAAAGACATACACACACACGCACACAGGCTCGCACACAGGCACGCACACAATATTTATAAAGACATACACACGCACGCACACAATATTAATAAAGACATACACACACACGCACACAGGCACACACACAATATTTATAAAGACATACACACACCCGTACACAGGCACGCACACAATATTTATAAAGGCATACACACACATGCACGCACACAATATTTATAAAGACATACACACACACGCACACAGGTACGCACACAATATTTATAAAGACATACACACACACGCACACAGGAACGCACACAATATTTATAAAGACATACACACACACAAGAACGCACACAATATTTATAAAGACATACACACACACAGGAACGCACACAATATTTATAAAGACATACACACACACGCACACAGGCACGCACACAATATTTCTAAAGACATACACAGCTCCCATCATTCCAGCAAACATCATTCCAAGCAGTAAAACAACACAAAAAAGTCAGTATATTCATAAATAATAATACATAATACATCAAAAATAATCATATTCATACATAATAGTTTTCATGTATAACAACATTCATGTATAAAAAATATTCCTACATAATAATATTAAAATATAATACAATCGATGTATAAAAACATTCAAATATAATAATAATATACTTTTCGAACAGAGTATAGTACCGTATTTGATTCATTGGTACCACGATACTATGCTAGTACCGGTATACCGTACAACACTAATATATATATATATATATATATATATATATATACACATATATATATATATATATATATATATATATATATACACATATATATATATATATATATATATATATATATATATATATATATATATATATATATATATATAGTATACATATAAATACAGTGTATGTATGTATATATACAGACAGTATATGTATGTATATATATATATATATATATATATATATATATATATATATATATATATATATATATATCCATCCATCCATTTTCTACCGCCTAATCCCTTCAGGGTTGCGGGTATATATATATATATATATATATATATATATATATATATATATATATATATATATATATATATATATATATATATATACACATATATATATATATACATACATATACATAGATAGAATGCATACAGTGTATGTATGTATATATGTATATATATATATATATATATATTGTCTTGATAAATGTGCCAACTTTTTGATGGCATGAGTCCAGGTGATTGATCCAAAGAGTCTAGCGTGCTTTGTTTCCCGTTGCTGATACTTTGTCCTAAAATGGGATGGATTATGTGAGGAGGACAAAAACAGGAGGTGAGTCGGAGTGCATCACCAAATATGGAGGTAACGCTGACAGGGTGACCTTTGACCTCACACTCGCTCTTTCATCCAGTTGTCTAAGTCACAATTCCCTCCATGCAATCCAGGAGGGTGTAAAAAAAAGAATAGGGATCCTTTTTTTCAGGGCCGATACCAAATCGATTATCAGTAGTCAAGGAGGTTGATATTTGCAGTAAAATGTATTTTGAAAAAGTTACTTATCTACTTTTTATGTGTTTTAAATATTGTATCTGCTGACGTAGTTCGGTTGTAGCTGTGAAACAACAACAACAATGTGGATATCAGGCTGATACGGTTATACAATCCCAAATATGGGTGTAAGAAGAGACGCCAACAAAGCAAAGGTGAGCAGTGAGACACCTTCAGGACAAGACAGACATGAAAGTCCTACTGGCAGTGAGACGTCTTCAGGACAAGGCAGACATGAAAGTCCTACTGGCAGTGAGACATCTTCAGGACAAGACAGACATGAAAGTCCTACTGGCAGTGAGACATCTTCAGGACAAGGCAGACATGAAAGTCCTACTGGCAGTGAGACATCTTCAGGACAAGACAGACATGAAAGTCCAACTGGCAGTGAGACATCTTCAGGACAAGACAGACATGAAAGTCCTACTGGCAGTGAGACGTCTTCAGGACAAGACAGACATGAAAGTCCTACTGGCAGTGAGACATCTTCAGGACAAGACAGTTATGAAAGTCCTACTGGCAGTGAGACATCTTCAGGACAAGACAGACATGAAAGTCCTACTGGCAGTGAGACATCTTCAGGACAAGACAGACATGAAAGTCCTACTGGCAGTGAGACATCTTCAGGACAAGACAGACATGAAAGTCCTACTGGCAGTGAGACATCTTCAGGACAAGACAGACATGAAAGTCCGACTGGCAGTGAGACACCTTCAGGAGTCTGAGTCAAGAATCGTGTTGAACCGGGAATTGGTTTGAATCGAGAATTGTGTTAAACTGAGAGTTTATTTGAATCCAGAATTGTGTTGAATCAAGAATTGGTTCGAATCAAGAACCGTGTTGAATAGAGAATCTGTTTGAATCGAAAATGGTGTTGAAACAAGAATTGGTTTGAATCCAGAGTCGTATTGAATCTAGGATTTGTTTGAATCCAGAATCGGCTTGAATCCAGAATCGTGTTGAAACGAGAATCGTGTTGAACCGTGTACATTTGAAAATGGATTCTGAATAGAATCACCACCCCAGGAATTGGAATTGAACCAAATCGGTTTGAATCGAGAATTGTGTTGAACTGAGAATTGGTTTGAATCGAGAATCGTGTTGAAAACCAGAATCAGTTTGAATCGAGAATAGTGTTGAAACGAGAACCAGTTTGAACAGAGAATTGGCCATGCGTACCATATTTGGATTATTGTGGTGGCCATTGATTCAGAACCGATTGTGGAGTAAAAACGGTGCTTAAAATAGTTGATATTTGGTGTAAAAAATAATAATAAAACGTACAATATTTGGTGTATAAATAATAATAAAACTTACAATAATTAATATTTGGTGTATAAATAATAATACAACTTACAATATTTGATGTTTAAATGATAATAATACTTACAATATTTGATATTTGGTGTATAAATAATAATACAACGTACAATATTTGATATTTGGTGTATAAATAATAATACAACTTACAATATTTGATATTTGGTGTATAAAGAATAATATAACTTACAATATTTGATATTTGGTGTATAACTAATAATATAACTTACAATATTGGGTGTATAAATAATAACAATAAAACTTACAATATTTGATATTTGGTGTATAAATAATAATACAACTTACAACATTAAATATATGGTGTATAAATAACAATGAAACTTACAATATTTGATATTTGGTTTATAAATAATAATAAAACTTACAAAATTTGGTGTATAAATAATAATACAACTTACAATATTTGATGTATAAATAACAATACAGCTTACTTACAGTATTTTATATTTGGTGTATAAATAACAAAAAAACGTACAATATTTGATATTTGGTGTATAAATAATAATACAACGTACAATATTTGATATCTGGTGTATAAATAATAATACAACTTACAATATTTGATATTTGGTGTATAAAGAATAATATAACTTACAATATTTGATATTTGGTGTATAACTAATAATATAACTTACAATATTGGGTGTATAAATAATAACAATAAAACTTACAATATTTGATATTTGGTGTATAAATAATAATACAACTTACAACATTAAATATATGGTGTATAAATAACAATGAAACTTACAATATTTGATATTTGGTTTATAAATAATAATAAAACTTACAAAATTTGGTGTATAAATAATAATACAACTTACAATATTTGATGTATAAATAACAATACAGCTTACTTACAGTATTTTATATTTGGTGTATAAATAACAAAAAAACGTACAATATTTGATATTTGGTGTATAAATAATAATACAACTTACAATATTTGATATTTGGTGTATAAATAATAATACAACTTAAAATATTTGATATTTGGTGTATAAAGAATAATACAACTTACAATATTTGATATTTGGTGTATAACTAATAATATAACTTACGATATTGGGTGTATAAATAATAACAATAAAACTTACAATATTTGATATTTGGTGTATAAATAATAATAAAACTTACAAAATTTGGTGTATAAATAATAATAAAACTTACAATATTTGATGTATAAATAACAATACAGCTTACTTACAGTATTTTATATTTGGTGTATAAATAACAAAAAAACTTACAATATTTGATATTTGGTGTATAAATAATAATACAACTTACAATATTTGATATTTGGTGTATAAAGAATAATACAACTTACAATATTTGATATTTGGTGTATAACTAATAATATAACTTACAATATTGGGTGTATAAATAATAACAATAAAACTTACAATATTTGATATTTGGTGTATAAATAATAATACAACTTACAACATTTGATATTTAAACGATAATAATACTTACAATATTTGATATTTGGTGTATAAATAATAATAAAACCTACGAATGCAGCTGCGATAGGCTCCAGCACCCCCCGCAACCCTGACAGGGACAAGCGGTAGAAAATGGATGGATGGACAATATTAGATATATGGCATATAAATAACAATTAAACTTACAATATATGATATTTGGTGTATAAATAATAATACAACTTACAATATTAGGTGTATAAATAATAACAACACTTACAATATTAGATATATGGTGTATAAATAACAATAAAACTTACAATATTTGATATTTGATGTATAAATAATAATACAACTTACTTACAATATTTGATATTTGGTGCATAAATAACAATAAAACTTACTATTGTGATATTTGGTGTATAAATAATACAACTTACAATATTTGGTGTATAAATAAAAATAATAAGACTTACAATATTTGACATTTGGTGTATAAATAATAATACAACTTACAATATTTTATATTTGGTGCATAAATAATAATAAAACATACAATATTTGATATTTGGTGTATAAATAATAATAAAATGTACAATATTTGATGTATAAATGATAACACAACTTACAATATTTGATATTTGGTGTATACATAATAATACAACTTACATTATTTGATATTTAAATGATAACAATACTGACAATATTTGATATTTGGTGTATATATAATACAACTTATAAAATTTGGTGTATAAATAATAATAATAAGACTTACAATATTTGATATTTGGTGTATAAATAATAATAGAACTTACAATATTTGATATTTAAATTATAAAAATATAGACAATATTTGATATTTGGTGTATAAATGTGAATCGATTGTAATTGGATCCCAGTGGGGTACTATATTAAGTTGATTTGAATCAAATACTTCAATCTGCATTCTTCTCCTATTGACCAGGCTCTCAGGTTCCAGAGGCTACTCCCTCTGACCATGCGTACCGTATTGCGATTGGTCAGGAGCCCTGCATGAAGACATGCCCCCTCTAGGGTTCAGGTGCTAATGGTAATCATTAAACCCGTGATTCTTCAAATCACTTCATGGAATATTATTAATATTATTAAACTGTGTGTAATCTTACAGTGGCACGGGTTAAATAAAACCTCTGCCTCGTTTTTTAATGAATACTTAGGCCTACTGCGCTACTTGGTCTTTATGGTGGTCCTTGGCAAGGCAAGTGTTTTCTGAGGTGACAGAAGTTTAGATGTATATATTAGATAGGATTGGATGAATATTTGGGACTGTGTTGTTCATGAAGTGAGTACAGTAGTAGTAGTACACAACAACAAATACTCCAGTTTACTTGTTGCATCCCTTCTAGTATAAGTACTTCCTAAAGTTGCCAGTTTTTGCAGCAGGACTCAGGTTCAGCATGGAAACAGGAAGCTGGTGATAACATTGTGAGGAACAAAATGCCATCAAGTTGTGAGTGTGAGTCGGTGTCCCTTTAAGAGAGAACAAAGTGCTCACATTCCAAGCAGTGAGACATACGCTAACTCACCTATTAGCAAAGTTAGCATGTTGTATGACTTCTTTTTTACTCTTGTTGTTTTATCACTAGACCAGGCGTGTCAAAACCACAGCTCATTTTTAACACATTCTAAAAATAAATAATACAACTTTCAAAAGTGTAATAAACTGGTGAAATGTAAGAATAAAAAAGTTGCAATGTTGACTTTAATAACACAAAGCTGCCATGCAGGATGTTTTTACTTTAAAACATTGCTCAAAAAAATAATAATGAATCAAAATCAATGTTGTTATGAATTATTGACATATTTAATTACTTGACATCAAATATAACACTTTGAAATATTTTTGGGGAAAATATTGCATTGTTTGTCATTGTGGAGGGGGGCGTGGCCTGCGGGCCTGCCGCGGAACGGGGTGTGCCAGGACCGGCCTCGAAGACAGCGACAGGTGCGTAGATGGCCCAGGTGGGCCTTGTTATCTAATCACCTGTCGCCTTGATTAGCAGCAGCCGGGATGAGACACGTTATTGGAGCTGGAGCGATAGGAAAGCAAAACCCCTGCACGAATTTATGAAAATAAAACAGTGTTGTAACCCTGATCCGGGCTCTCGTGGCAGTATTTGGTGGTCTGAGGAACCCACTGGAGGGCAACCTCCACAGTCATATAAAGTTTTTTTGTTTGTTTTTTGTTTTTTACAAAAAGTGCATTAAACAAACGTAAAAAATAATAAAAACGTATAATCAACGCACAAATCTGAAGTTGATTCACTAGTGACTTAAGCGTAGAAAGTAAAAAAAAATTATTAGGACTTATTTTTAACAATTTTATGAGTGGGACCCTTTTGCACACCCAATAATTGTTATTATTATTGGGGTTTTTAAAATGTCGTTGATAAAAACTAATAATGAATCAAAATCAATGTTGTTATGAATTATTGACATATTTAAGGCTTTAATTACTTCACATCAAATATTACACTATGAAATATTTTTGGGTAAAATATTGCGTTGTTTGTCACATAAAATCTAAGTTTTTGGGTTTTTTTTATTACAAAAAGTGCATTAAACAAACGTAATAAAAAAAAAAAAAACTTATAATCAACACATGAATCTGAAGTTGATTTACTAGTGACCTAAGCGTTGAAAGTAAATAAATATAAATAATTATGACTTATTTTTAACAATTTTATGAGTGGGACCCTTTTGGATTCCCAATAATTTTCTTGTTAGTTTTTTTAAACTGCCGTTGAAAAAAAAAAAAAGGATCAAAATCACTGTTGTTATGAATTATTGACATATTTAAGGCTTTAACTACTTCAAATCAAATATTCCACTTTTACAAACATTTGGTGGACAAATATTGCATATTTTGTGTTTTTTTATAAAAACAATTTTAAGTTAAAAATTCGACAAAAAGGGCATAAAAAACAAACAAAAAACATGAAAAATGTATAAAAACGTACAATCGACAGATAGATCTGAAGTAGATCTAGAGATGTAAGCGTTGAAAGTAAAAAAAAAAAGAAAAAAGTTTGACTTATTTTTAACACTTTTATGAGTGGGACCCTTTTGGATCCCCAAGAATTTTAGTGCGATTAGTTTTTTTCATTGTCATTACTCCAAAAAATAATGGATTAAAATCAATGTTGTTATGAATTATTGACATATTTAAGGCTTTAATTACTTCACATCAAATATTCCACTTTGAAACAGTTTTTGGGAAAAATATTGCATTGTTTTTTTCTTTTACAAAAAGTGCATTAAACAAACGTAAAAAATTATATAAAAAAACGTATAATCAACGCATGAATCTGAAGTTGATTTACTAGTGACTTAAGTGTTGAAAGTAAACAAAAATATATTTTTTTAATAATTATGACTTATTTTTAACAATTTTATGAGTGGGACCCTTTTGGATTCCCCCCATTTTTTTTTTAAACTGCCAAAAAATGTATAATGAATTAAAATCAATGTTGTTATGAATTATTGACATATTTAAGGCTTTATTTACTTTACATCAGATACTTCACTTTGAAATACAATTGATGGTAAATATTGCATATTTTGTGTTTTTATTATAAAAACAGTTTTAAGTTTTATTTGACAAAAAGGGCATAAAAAACAAACAATAAACATAAAAAATTAATAAAAACCTATAATTGACAGATAGATCTGAAGTTGATGGAGAGACTTAAGCGTTGAAAGTTAAAAAAAAAAAGTTTGACTTATTTTTTGCATTTTTATAAGTGGGACCCTTTTGGATCCCCAATAATTTTAGTGAGATTAAAAACAAAAAAAACAAAAAAAAACTTAATTGCTCAAAAAATAATAATGAATTTAAAAATCCAATTACTTCACATCAAATATTCCACTTCGAATTTTTTTGTGGGAAACTATTGCATATTTTGTCTTTTTGCTGTAAAAACAACGTTATATCGACAGAGCGACATCAAGAGACTTAAGCGTTGAAAGCTAAAAAAAAAAGTTGACTTTTAAGAGTGGGACCCTTTTGGATCCCCAAGAATTTTAGTGGGATTTTTTTTAACTGTCATTACTCAAAAATAATAATGAATTAATGTTGTTATGAATTATTGACATATTTAAGGCTTTAATTACTTCACATCAATTATTAAACTTTAAAATATTTTTTGGGAGGAAAGTATTGCATATTTTGTTTTTCACTATAAAAAAACTGAATTTTCTTTGACAAAGGGGCATAAAAAAACATGAAAAATTAATAAAAACGTATAATCGGGGGAAAGATCTGAAGTTGGTCTAGAGATTTAAGTGTTGGAAGTAAAAATAAGACAAAATGTTTGACTTCTTTTTAACACTTTTAAGAGTGGGACCCTTTTGGATCCTCAAGAATTTTAGTGGGATTTAGAAACAAAAAAACTCATCATCGCTCAAAAAATGATAATGAATTTAAAAATCCAATTACTTCACATCAAATATTCCACTTTGAATTTTTTGGGGGGAATCTACTGCATATTTTGTGTTTTCGCTGTAAAAACAGCGTTGTGACAAAAAGGGCATAAAACAAGATATAAAAACTAACTTTATATTGACAGAGAGACCTCTAGAGATTTAAGCGTTGAATAAAAAGAGGACAATAAATGCTCCAATGTTGAAGTTGAACTGAAATCCTGTAATTTTTTTAGAATTGTTGAAGTAGAGCACACAATTCCCTAACAGGCTGAATATTTTGAAGTTGGAACAGTTTGAATCAGATGCAAAATGTGGGAGTTGTGGAACTTTGAAGAATGTCCTATTGATTTCAATGGGAATTTCCCCCAAAAATGGGGATTTCTGGAAAAGCGGGAATTTTTTTGAAAATGGTAAAAAACTTGAATGGTCTGAATGAGTTGAAATGGTTGGTGTAGGAATTTTTCAAATCAATCGAGAAATGTTGAATGAAGTAGTAACATGTTGAATTGAGAAATGCCATCCATCCATCCATTTTTCTACCGCTTATTCCCTTTGGGGTCGCGGGGGGCGCTGGAGCCTATCTCAAATGGTATTACGGAATTCCTGGAATTTCGGAAAAAGCGGGAATTTTTGGGAAAATGGTAAAAAAAAACCTTGAATTTTCTGAATGAGTTGAAATGGTTGGTGTTGAAATTTTTCAAATCGGTCGAGAAATGTTGAAGTAGTATCATGTTGAATTGAGAAATGGTATTATGTAAATCCTGGAATTTCGGGTGAAGTGGGAATTTTTTTGAAAATGGTAAAAAACTTGAATGCTTAATGAGTTGAAATGGTTGGTGTTGGAATTTTTCAAATCGATCGAGAAATGTTGAAGAAGTAACATGTTGAATTGAGAAATGGTATTATTGAAATCCTGGAATTTCGGGAAAAGCGGGAATTTTTTTGAAAATGGTAAAAAACTTGAATGGTTTGAATTAGTTGAAATGATTGGTGTTGGAATTTTTCAAATCGATCGAGAAATGTTGAAGTAGTAACATGTTGAATTGAGAAATGGTATTACGGAATTCCTGGAATTTCAGGAAAAGCGGGAATTTTGTTGAAAATGGTAAAAAACTTGAATGGTCTGAATGAGTTGAAATGGGTGGTGTTGGAATTTTTCATATCGATCGAGAAATGTTGAAGTAGTAACATGTTGAATTGAGAAATGGTAATACGGAATTCCTGGAATTTCGGAAAAAGCAGGAATTTTTTGAAAAGTGGTAAAAAAAAAACTTACATTTTCTGAATGAGTTGAAATGGTTGGTGTTGAAATTTTTCAAATCGGTCGAGAAATGTTGAAGTAGTATCATGTTGAATTGAGAAATGGTATTATGGAATTCCTGGAATTTCAGGAAAAACGGGAAAAAAAATGTAAATGGTAAAAAACTTGAGTGGTCTGAATGAGTTGAAATGGTTGGTGCTGAAATTTTTCAAATCGGTCGAGAAATGTTGACGTAGTAACATGTTGAATTGAGAAATGGTATTTACGGAATTCCTGAAATTTTGAAAAAAGCGGGAATTTTTTGGAAAATGGTAAACAACTTGAATGGTCTGAATGAGTTGAAATGGTTGGTGTTGTAATTTTTCAAATCGATCGAGAAATGTTGAAGTAGTAACATGTTGAATTAAGAAATGGTATTACGGAATTCCTGGAATTTCGGGAAAAGCGGGAATTTTTCCAGTTCAAAAATCAACTTTGTTTTGTGTTCTGATTAAGAGGAATGTTTTAACAGTGGAACGGTTGAAATGCGTTGAAAAATGTGGAAGGAGTAGTCGACAGAAAAAAAAGGTGGAAATAGGGCTTTGGAAAACCAGGAATTCTGGAAAATCCTGGAATTTTTTTGAACTTGGAAAAAAGTAGTTAAATTTTTTTTAGAATGGTGAGATGTGTTGAAAGTGGAATGGTTTGAATCGGTTGAAAAATTTGGAAAATGGCCAATTCATTTTTAATGGAATTCTGGGTAATCTGGGAATTTTTGGGAATTTTTCAAGGGAAAGCCTGCGATTCTCGAATAGGCCTAACAGTTTGATGTTGGAACTGTTTGAATCGGATGAAAAATGTGGAAGGTGAAGAAGTTCAATAAATAGATGAATTTTGGTGTAGAAAAGCATATGTGTGAATGTTTTGGAGCATTCACACAATGTGTGACCAGTAGATGGCAGACACACATAAGAGAAACGTGGAGACTGCAATATGATGGCAGTCATACATAAGAGATACGTGTAGACTGCAATATGATGGCAGTCACACAAAAGAGATACGTGTAGACTGCAATATGATGGCAGTCACACATAAGAGATACGTGTAGACTGCAATATGATGGCAGTCACACATAAGAGATACGTGTAGACTACAATATGATGGCAGTCACACATAAGCGATACGTGTAGGCTGCAATATGATGGCAGTCACACATAAGAGATACGTGTAGACTGCAATATGATGGCAGTCACACATAAGAGATACGTGTAGGCTGCAATATGGTGGCAGTCACACATAAGAGATACGTGTCGGCTGCAATATGATGGCAGTCACACATAAAAGATACGTGTAGACTGCAATATGATGGCAGTCACACATAAGAGATACGTGTAGGCTGCAATATGATGGCAGTCACACATAAAAGATACGTGTAGACTGCAATATGATGGCAGTCACACATAAGAGATACGTGTAGGCTGCAATATGATGGCAGTCACACATAAGAGATACGTGTAGACTGCAATATGATGGCAGTCACACATAAGAGATACGTGTAGGCTGCAAGATTATGGCAGTCACACATAAGAGATACGTGTAAACTGCAATATGATGGCAGTCACACATAAGAGATACGTGTAGGCTGCAATATGATGGCAGTCACACATAAAAGATACGTGTAGACTGCAATATGATGGCAGTCACACATAAGAGATACGTGTAGGCTGCAAGATGATGCAAGAGATATTTTTAACACTTTAATGACTCGGACACTTCTGGGACCAAAGTAAATATTCTATTGGTTTTGAAAATGGAAAATATCAGAATGGCCGCCGCATGTTTTGATTTTTCAGCGGACAAAGTTTGGACCAGAAAGATCTGACATTTTGCGACGGACACAGTTTGAAAGGTGAATGCTGATTGGTGCAGAAAGACGGCCCCGCCCCGTGGACACTCACCACGTTGTAGCAGGAGCGCTGGCGCGAGCCGGTGAAGTGGTGCAGCTCCACCGTGTTGCACTTGTCCATGTACATCTTCAGCATGCTGTTCAGGTGCTTGACGCTCATCACGCACACCGCCGAGTCGGCGGCGGGCTCGCCGGAGTCGGGCTTGCCGCGGGCGAAGGCGGCGAAGAGCACGTCGTCGCCCTCCTCCACCTTCAGCTGCTTCTGGAGCTCCACGTCGTCGCCCGCCTTGGCCACGTGCGCCGCCTGCAGCAGGTTGAAGACCTTCACGTCCTCCGCCGAGCGCCGCCGGCGCCGCTTGTGAGTGCTGATGCACTCCAGCGGCATCTCCACGTAGCGGCGGATGACGATGTCGGAGGAGCAGGTGCGCGCGATGCGGGTGTGGAAGGCGCGCGAGTCCTCGCTGACCTGCTGCACGGTCAGGAAATAGGCGAAGGGTCCGCTGTGGAAGGAGTAGACGTAGCGCAGGTGGTAGTTCCCGCGCAGGGACGGGATCAGGTCCATGTGGGTTAGGTTGGAGAAGAAGGTGAAGCCGTTCTGGCTGGTCTTCATCTTCCTCAGGGAGAAGGTGTGAGGACGGCTCCCGAGCCCGGCTCCCGAGCCCGGGATCTCCGAGTTGCCCACAAAGAACTTGATGACGTTGCTCTCCACGTTGAGCACCTGGGAGCCCGACGGGCCGACCACCACGTCGGGGTCGGCGGCTCGACCCGCCCCCGGCCCAACCTTCTCCGCAAAGCAGTACACGTCCTGGTCCACGGTCTTGGGGCCGGTGTCATCGTCCAGGACGTGGCGGCGGCAGACGCCGTTGTCGGCCGAGCCGCAGCTGTACAAACCTTTGTCGTACATGTTCTCCACCACCAGGGCCAGGTTGCGGTTGTCCACCCGGCCGGCGCCGCCGGCGCCCCGGCCGCAGGTCTCGTTGGCCAGCAGGGGGCCCGTGCGGTACTCGGACAGCCGGGCCAGGTCGGGGCTCAGGGCGTAGATCCTGTTCACCGCTCCCACGTAGACCACGCCGTCCAGCACCACCATGTTCTGCACGGGGAAGTCGGCGGTGAAGGTGGGGAGCTGGTGGTTGACGGACAGGTTGACTTTGGAGCCCTCGGAGGACTTGTTGCACTGGGCGTGCACGCGGGACACGCCCAGGGACCACAGCAGCGCAAGCGTTTGCAGGAGGCGCCGATTCATCCTAAAGACACAAGAAGGGAGATCAGCACAAAGACTAAAAGACCAGAACCTGGTCCTAAGGAGTCCCACTTGTTGTCCCGTCCCCTCACACCACCGGCGCTAGTCGGGCCTGGCGAGCGCGCTCGGGTTGCGACCCGGTGAATCATGCAGACAGAAGTGGGCGGGGCACCCGCTTTACGTTTGGATGGCGACGGCCTCGGGGGAGCGAAGATAAACTCGATTAGAAGCAAAGAGGGAGCGGGACCCTCGCGCCGCGTAATAAATCACATCGCCCCTGAATGGCGGCGCGACACGGCGGGGGAGGGGCTTGTACGGGCTTTGTGGTGCCGCCGTAGGAGGAAGCAATAGTGCAATTGTTGGAAAAACATGCACACACTTACAATATCATATGTTGTGTTGCTTCTAATCCTAATGCTGTACAACACAATGTTAATGTTACACAACACAATGCTAATGCCACACAACACGATGCCAATGCTACACAACACGATGCTAATGACACACAACATAATGCTGATGATACACAACAAAATGCTAATGCTACACAACGCATGATGATAATACACAACACAATGCTGGTGCCACACAACATGATGCCAATGCTACACAACACGATGCTAATGACACACAACATAATGCTGATGATACACAACAAAATGCTAATGCTACACAACGCATGATGATAATACACAACACAATGCTGATGATACACAACACATTCCTAATGATACACAATACAATACTAATGATACACAACCCAATGCTAATGCTACACAACACAATGCTAATTCCACACAACACATTGCTAATGCTACACAACACAAAGGTGATGATACACAACATAATGTTAATGCTACACAACATAATGATAATGCTACACAACACAATGCTAATGTTATAAAACACAACGGTAAAAACACAATGCTAATGTTACATGACACAATGCTAATTCTAAACAACACATTGTTATTGCTACACAACACAATGCTAATACTACACAACACAGTGCTAATGCTACACAACACAATGCTAATGTTATACAACACAATGCTAATGTTATACAACACAATGCTAATGTTACATGAGACAATGCTAATGCTAAACAACACATTGCCATTGCTACACAACACAATGCTGATGATACACAACACATTGCTAATGATGTACAATACAACACTAATGATACACAACCCAATGCTAATGCTACACAACACAATGCTAATGCCACACAACACATTGCTAATGCTACACAACACATTGCTGATGATACACAACAGAATGCTAATGCTACACGACATAATGCTAATGCTACACAACACAATGCTAATACTACACAACAGAATGCTATTGTTACACAACACTATGCTAATGCTACACATCGCAATGCTAATGTTATACAACACGATGCTAATGTTATACAACACAATGCTACAAAACACAATGCTAATGTTACATGACACAATGCTAATGTTCAACAACACATTGCTATTGCTACACAACACAATGCTAATACTACACAACAGAATGCTATTGTTAAACAACACTATGCTAATGCTACACAACACGATGCTAATGTTATACAACACAATGCTACAAAACACAATGCTAATGCTAAACAACACATTGCTAAAACTACACAACACAATGTCAATACTACAAAACAGAATGCTATTGTTAAACAACAATATGCTAATGCTACACAACACAGTGCTAATGTTATACAACACGATGCTAATGTTATACAACACAGTGCTACAAAACACAATGCTAATGTTACATGACACAATGCTAATGCTAAACAACACATTGCTATTGCTACACAACACAATGCTAATACTACACAACAGAATGCTATTGTTACACAAAACCATGCTAATGCTACACCACACAATGCTAATGTTATACAACACGATGCTAATGTTATACAACACAATGCTACAAAATACAATGCTAATGTTACATGACACAATGCTAATGCTAAACAACACAATGCTATTGATACACAACACAATGCTAATACTACACAACACAATGCTACACAACCCAATGCTAATGCAACACAACACAATGCTGATGATACAAAACACAATGCTAATGTTACACAACACAATGCTAATGCTAAACAACACAATGTTAATGCTACACAATACAATGCTATGTTACACAAAACAATGCTGATGCTACAAAACACAATGCTAATGTTACACAACACAATGTGTGATATCATGTGCGATACAAACATTCATGCAGAATGTTTACTTGAGTGTGATATTATGTGCGATACAAACATTCCTGCAGAGTGTTTACTTGTGTGTGATATCATGTGTGATACAATCAGTCCTGCAGAGTGTTTACTTGTGTGTGATATCATGTGCGATACAATCAGTCCTGCAGAGTGTTTACTTGTGTGTGATATCATGTGCGATACAAGCAGTCCTACAGAGTGTTGACTTGTGTGTGTTATCATGTGCGATACAAGCAGTCCTGGACGGTGTTTACTTGTGTGTGTGATATCATGTGCGATACAAGCAGTCCTACAGCGTGTTTACTTGTGTGTGTTATCATGTGCGATACAAGCAGTCCTGCAGCATGTGTACTTGTGTGTGATATCATGTGCGATACAAGTTGTCCTGCTGCGTTTTTACTTGTGTGTGATATCATGTGCGATACAAGCAGTCATGCAGCGTGTTTACTTGTGTGTGATAATATGTGCGATACAAGCAGTCCTGCAGCATGTGTACTTGTGTGCGATATCATGTGCGATACAAGCAGCATGTTTACTTGTGCAAAGCTGGACAGATAGTTAACATCTAAATGTCCTCCAATAAACACACAATTTCTTCTATTTTAGTAAGCTATAGGCTACTAGGAGCTGGCAGCTACAAAACAGCTAAGCACACAATAGCACAAAAGCTAGACATAGGTAGTATTCATTGAACAATAAAAGGTGACACCTATCAATATAAACAAGTATCAAATAACTATATTTGCATATTACTTACACATACAAAGTCTCCAAGGCAAAACGTTTTAGAAAGTATCCAGTAACAAAAGTGTCCGCACCATTCAATTTGGGCTTAACACCATGAATTATGACCACAATGACCACTACACTTCAACTTAAAGACAGCATAAGTCCATTCCAGACGATTAATAATAAATATGTTATTGTTTTTCATAACTATCATTGTTCTCTGAGTCATTTCAAGTATGTGCTATGATTCGTGCTGATACCGGATTAATATCAGTATCGGCCAATACTTGAGGGGTTTCTTATCATACAAAACACCAAGAGGGACAGCCCAAGTTGAAGGACATCTCGTTTTGAAAATGATCCTTGATATCGAGCAGAGGCAGGATATGAAGTCCTAAGTCGAGCCCTGGTCTCAACAGTCCTTTATTGCTTCCACCTGAATACCTTCCTCACTATTTATTATCATCATTTCAGACCACACAGCTGAGGAGAATGTTTCATTTAATTCAACATAAAAATCAACAAAAATGACAAATATTGCTAGCTTAGTATGAAAAAGTGAAAAAACACTGAATATGCAGCAAAAATGTCCTTTTTTCATTATTGTGACAAAAAAAAAGGTGTGAATGTTCGAATAAGTCAACAGAGAGTACAACAGTGGAGAATGAACGTGTGAATTTTGGAATAAGTCAACAGAGAGTACAACAGTGGAGAATGAACGTGTGAATTTTGGAATAGGTCAACAAAAAGTACAACAGTGGAGAATGAACGTGTGCATTTTGGAATAAGTCAACAGAGAGTACAACAGTGGAGAATGAACGTGTGAATTTTGGAATAAGTCAACAGAAAGTACAAGAGTGGAGAATGAACGAGTGAAATTTGGAATAAGTCAACAAGTAGAACAGTGGAGAATGAACGTGTGAATTTTGAAATACGTCAACAAAAAGTACAACAGTGGAGAATGAACTTGTGAATTTTAGAATAAGTCAACAAACAGTACAACAGTGGAGAATGAACGTGTGAATGTTGGAATGAGTCCATAGAAAGTAGAATGGAGAATGAATGTGTGAATTTTGGAATAAGTCAACAAAAAGTACAACAGTGAAGAATGAACGTGTGAATTTTGGAACAAGTAAAAAAAAAGTACAACAGTGGAGAATGAACGTGTGAATTTTGGAATAAGTAAAAAAAAAAGTACAACAGTGGAGAATGAACGTGTGAATTTTGGAATAAGTCAACAAAAAATACAAAAGTGGAGAATGAACGTGTGAATTTTGGAATAAGTCAACAACACGTACAACAATGAAGAATGAGCGTGTGAATTTTGGAATGAGTCAACAAAAAGTACAACAGTGGAGAATGAATGTGTGAATTTTGGAATACGTCAACAAAAAGTACAACAGTAGAGAATGAACGTGTGAGTTTTGGAATAAGTCAACAACAAGTACAACAGTGGAGAATGAACGTGTGAATTTTGGAATACGTCAACAAAAAGTACAACAGTGGAGAATGAACTTGTGAATTTAAGAATAAGTCAACAAACAGTACAACAGTGGAGAATGAACGTGTGAATGTTGGAATGAGTCCACAGAAAGTAGAATGGAGAATGAATGTCTGAATTTTGGAATAAGTCAACAAAAAGTACAACAGTGAAGAATGAACGTGTGAATTTTGAAACAAGTCAAAAAAAAGTACAACAGTGGAGAATGAACGCGTGAATTTTGGAATAAGTCAATAGAGAGTACAACAGTGGAGAATGAACGTGTGAATTTTGGAATACGTCAACAAAAAGTACAACAGTGGAGAATGAACGTGTGAATTTTGGAATAAGTCAACAACAAGTAGAACAGTGAAGAATGAGCGTGTGAATTTTGGAATGCATCAACAAAAAGTACAACAGCGGAGAATGAACTTGTGAATTTTAGAATAGGTCAACAAAAAGTACAAAAGTGGAGAATGAACGTGTGGATTTTGGAATGAGTCCACAGAAAGTAGAACAGTGAAGAATGAACATGTGAATTTTGGAACAAGTCAAAAAAAGTACAACAGTGGAGAATGAACGTGTGAATTTTGGAATAAGTCAACAAAAAGTACAACAGTGAAGAATGAACATGTGAATTTTGGAACAAGTCAAAAAAAGTACAACAGTGGAGAATGAACATGTGAATTTTGGAACAAGTCAAAAAAAGTACAACAGTGGAGAATGAACGTGTGAATTTTGGAATAAGTCAATAGAGAGTACAACAGTGGAGAATGAATGTGTGAATTTTGGAATAAGTCAATAGAGAGTACAACAGTGGAGAATGAACATGTGAATTTTGGAATACGTCAACAAAAAATACAAAAGTGGAGAATGAACGTGTGAATTTTGGAATAAGTCAACAACACGTACAACAGTGAAGACTGAACGTGTGAATTTTAGAACAAGTCAAAAAAAAGTACAACAGTGGAGAATGAACGTGTGAATTTTGGAATAAGTCAACAAAAAGTACAAAAGTGGAGAATGAACGTGTGAATTTTGGAATACGTCAACAAAAAATACAAAAGTGGAGAATGAACGTGTGAATTTTGGAATAAGTCAACAACACGTACAACAGTGAAGAATGAGCGTGTGAATTTTGGAATACGTCAACAAAAAGTACAACAGCGGAGAATGAACTTGTGAATTCTAGAATAAGTCAACAAAAAGTACAAAAGTGGAGAATGAACGTGTGGATTTTGGAATAAGTCAACAGAAAGTACAACAGTGGAGAATGAACATGTGAATTTTGGAATACGTCAACAAAAAGTACGACAGTGGAGAATGAACGTGTGAATTTTGTAATACGTCAACAAAAAGTACGACAGTGGAGAATGAACGTGTGAATTTTGGAATAAGTCAACAGAGTGTACAGCAGTGGAGAATGAACATGTGAATGTTGGAATAAGTCCACAAAAAGTAGAAGAATGGAGAATGAATGTGTGAATGTTGGAATAAGTCAACATAGAGTGCAACAGTGGAGAATGAACGTGTGAAAACCCCCTGAAAGACAGCATAAGTCGATTCCTGACGGTTGATAATAAAAGTGAGTACTACAGATGTGATTGATGCTGATAAAGTACTAACGATTCAATGATGTTTAGCATCGTATTTTTTTCCTCTCCGGGTTTCTTCACGGTTCGGCCAACAGTATTTAAAAGGTGTGAGACGATGACGGACAGGTGAGTGTTTATGCAGAATAAAACACCTGCGGACTCACATTTGGCGGACAAAAGCGTGCGAGTGTGTCCGCTGCAGCCGCGCAGTGAGTCACGCTGCGAGGAAGTGAGCGAGCACAAAGTCACTCTTGACTTTTAAAGCCGCCTCAAAAGTCTTTTCAACAAACTTTGCGGGGATAAAAAAAACAAAAAAAAACGCTTTGAAACTCACCTGTTGGTCGCTTTCAAATCATATTCCGTTCTCTGTCGTCAAGTCCAAAGCAAGTGTTGTCCTCGGTCTGCTGCGCGCGCAAACAAACAAAACAAACAAACAAGCCCAAAAAAATAAACAAGCGGACGTTTATGAAGACGTGCGGAGAGCTGCGCGTGGACGCGTGCACGCGGAGGACACGATGCTGCTGCCGCCGAGCTCCACTGACTCCGAACATCTCCCCAAGCCACGCCCCCTTGCGCGCGAACGCCCGTGACGTCACCAGGTGGCCCTCAATCCCCTCCCTTTGGGGCCAAAAAAAACAAAACACATCCCCATCGGCCACTTGATTAGGCACACCGTCTGATGACGTGCCAGACGGGGCAGACCACCACAATGTAACCCTCCACTTTTTTTTAATCACCCTTTCCATCTTTCCCAAATTTTTTCTGGCTTCTTTTGGGTTTGTGCGAGGAAAGGAAAAAGGGTGACGATAACCACAGAACAAGGAAGCGCCTTCAAAGGGGAGGAGTTTTACTTTACTACACAGTGCTGAATGTTGGAATAAGTCCACAGAAAGTAGAAGAATGGAGAATGAACGTGTGAATTCTGGAGTAGGTCAACAAACAGAG
>NC_084576.2:25600000-25605000 GCF_033978685.3 Nerophis lumbriciformis
ATAGAGCAGGGTGGATAAATATTTGCTGAGTCAGCGAGTGAACGCTGCTGGAGCAAGAAGTGCAGTCCAGTTTCAAGATGAAGATGACTTCCTTTGCACCTGACACTTCACTCCACCAAGTGAGTGAGTCACAACATTGCAAAGAGTCGCTGAGGCGTGAATAAGTGAAGCCACTGTGAGGGTGAATCACAGCAACATTCCTGTGTCCCACTTCCTGACACAAAGGAGGGCACAACCACCGCCACCATCATCATCATCATCATCATCATCATCATGGCACACAGCCTCCATGCTGCACAGTCACATGACCACACGCACTCCTACCATGAATACATGAATTGTCTCTTACATTAACCTGGTCACCTCCTTTCTGTGGATGTCACTGCAAAGCTGAACTGAAAGGTTTGTCAAATGTGGACTCAATGTGTTGGAAGAAGTCAACAGACCGTACAACAGTGGAGAATGAACGTGTGAATGCTGAAATAAGTCAACATAAAGTAGAAGAACGGAGAATGAATGTGCAAATGTTGGAATAAGTCCACAGAGAGTACAACTGTGGAGAATGAGCATGTGAATGTTTGAAAAAGTCAACAGAAAGTAGAAGAATGAAGGTGTGAAGGCTGGAATAAGTCCAGAGAGCACAACAGTGGAGAATGAACGTGTGAATGTTTGAATAGGTCAACAGAAAGTAGAAGAATGAAAGTGTGAATGTTGGAATAAGTCCACAGAAAGTACAACAGTGGACGATGAACGTGTGAATGTTGGAATAAGTCCACAGAGAGTACAACAGTGGAGAATGAACGTGTGAATGTTGGAATAAGTCCACAGAGAGTACAACAGTGGAGAATGAGCATGTGAATGATTGAAAAAGTCATCAGAAAGTAGAAGAATGAAGGTGTGAATGCTGGAATAAGTCCACAGAGAGTACAACAGTGGAGAATGAAGGTGTTAATGTTGGATTAAGTCCACAGAGAGTACAACAGTGGAGAATGAACATGTGAATGTTTGAATAGGTCAACAGAAAGTAGAAGAATGAAAGTGTGAATGTTGGAATAAGTCCACAGAAAGTACAACAGTGGAGAATGAACGTGTGAATGTTGGAATAAGTCCACAGAGAGTACAACAGTGGAGAATGAATGTGTGAATGTTGGAGTAAGTCAACAGAAAGTAGAAGAATGAATGTGTGAATGTTGGAAAAAGTCAACAGAAAGTAGAAGAATGAATGTGTAAATGTTGGAATAAGTCACCAGAAAGTAGAAGAATCAATGTGTGAATGTTGGAGTAAGTCAACAGAAAGTAGAATAATGAAGGTGTGAATGTTGGAAGAAGTCACCAGAAAATAGAAGAATCAATGTGTGAATGTTGGAGTAAGTCAACAGAAAGTAGAAGAATGAAGGTGTGAATGTTGGAGTAAGTCAACAGTAAGTAGAAGAATGGAGAATGAATGTGTGAATTTTGGAGTAAATCAACAGAAAGTAGAACAATGGAAAATGAATGTGTGAATGTTGGAGTAAGTCAACAGTAAGTAGAAGAATGAAGGTGTGAATGTTGGAGTAAGTCAACAAAAAGTAGAATAATGAATGTGTGAATGTTGGAGTAAGTCAACAGAAAGTAGAAGAATGAATGTGTGAATGTTGGAGTAAGTCAACAGAAAGTAGAAGAATGGATGTGTGAATGTTGGAATAAGTCACCAGAAAGTAGAAGAATCAATGTGTGAATGTTGGAGTAAGTCAACAGAAAGTATAAGAATGAATATGTGAATGTTGGAGTAAGTCAACATAAAGTAGAATAATGAAGGTGTGAATGTTGGAGTAAGACAACAGAAAGTAGAAGAATGAATGTGTGAATGTTGGAGTAAGTCAACATAAAGTAGAATAATGAATGTGTGAATGTTGGAGTAAGTCAACATAAAGTAGAACAATGAAGGTGTGAATGTTGGAGTAAGTCAACATAAAGTAGAAGAATGAATGTGTGAATGTTGGAGTAAGTCAACATAAAGTACAATAATGAATGTGTGAATGTTGGAGTAAGTCAACATAAAGTAGAATAATGAAGGTGTGAATGTTGGAGTAAGTCAACATAAAGTAGAAGAATGAATGTGTGAATGTTGGAGTAAGTTAACAGAAATTACAAGAATGAAGGTGTGAATGTTGGAGTAAGTCAACATAAAGTAGAAGAATGAAGGTGTGAATGTTGGAGTAAGTCAACAGAAAGTAGAAGAATGAATGTGTGAATGTTGGAGTAAGTCAACATAAAGTAGAAGAATGAATGTGTGAATGTTGGAGTAAGTCAACAGAAAGTAGAAGAATGAAGGTGTGAATGTTGGAGTAAGTCAACAGAAAGTAGAAGAATGAATGTGTGAATGTTGGAGTAAGTCAACATAAAGTAGAAGAATGAAGGTGTGAATGTTGGAGTAAGTCAACAGAAAGTAGAAGAATGAATATGTGAATGTTGGAGTAAGTCAACAGAAAGTAGAAGAATGACGGTGTGAATGTTGGAGTAAGTCAAAAGAAAGGAGAATAAAGGTGTGCATGTTGGAGTAAGTTAACAGAAAGTATAAGAATGAATGTGTGAATGTTGGAGTAAGTCAACAGAAAGTAGAATAATGAATGTGTAAATGTTGGAGTAAGTCAACAGAAAGTAGAATAATAAATGTGTGAATGTTGGAGTAAGTCAACAGAAAGTAGAAGAATGAAGGTGTGAATGTTGGATTAAGTCAACAGAAAGTAGAAGAATGAATGTGTGAATGTTGGAGTAAGTCAACATAAAGTAGAATAATAAATGTGTGAATGTTGGAGTAAGTCAACAGAAAGTAGAAGAATGAAGGTGTGAATGTTGGATTAAGTCAACAGAAAGTAGAAGAATGAAGGTGTGAATGTTGGATTAAGTCAACAGAAAGTAGAAGAATGAATGTGTGAATGTTGGAGTAAGTCAACATAAAGTAGAATAATAAATGTGTGAATGTTGGAGTAAGTCAACAGAAAGTAGAAGAATGAAGGTGTGAATGTTGGATTAAGTCAACAGAAAGTAGAAGAATGAATGTGTGAATGTTGGAGTAAGTCAACATAAAGTAGAATAATGAATGTGTAAATGTTGGAGTAAGTTAACAGAAAGTAGAATAATGAATGTGTGAATGTTGGAGTAAGTCAACAGAAAGTAGAAGAATGAACGTGTGAATGTTGGAATAAGTCCACAGAGAGTACAACAGTGGAGAATGAACGTGTGAATGTTGGAATAAGTCCACAGAGAGTGCAACAGTGGAAAATGAACGTGTGAATGTTGGAATAAGTCAACGGAGAGTACAACAGTGGAGAATGAACATGTGGATGTTTGAATAGGTCAACCGATAGTAGAAGAATGAAAGTGTGAATGTTGGAATTAGTCCACAGAAAGTACAACAATGGATAATGAACGTGTTAATGTTGGAATAAGTCCACAGAATGTAGAAGAATGAAGAATAAATGTGTGAATGTTGGTGTAAATCAACAGAGAGTGCAACAGTGGAGAATGAACATGTTAATGTTGGAATAAGTCCACAGAAAGTAGAACAATTAATGTGTGAATGTTGGAGTAAGTCAACAGACAGAAGACTAATTAATGTGTGAATGTTGGAGTAAGTAAACAGAAAGTAGAAGAATGAATGTGTGAATGTTGGAGTAAGTCAACAGTAAGTAGAAGAATGGAGAATGAATGTGTGAATTTTGGAGTGAGTCAACAGAAAGTAGAAGAATGGAAAATGAATGTGTGAATGTTGGAGTAAGTCAACAGAAAGTAGAAGAATGAATGTATGAATGTTGGAGTAAGTTAACAGAAAGTATGAGAATGAAAGTGTGAATGTTGGAATAAGTCAACAGAAAGTAGAAGAATGAATGTGTGAATGTTGGAGTAAGTCAACAGAAAGTAGAATAATGACGGTGTGAATATTGGAGTAAGTTAACAGAAAGTAGAGTAATGAATGTGTGAATGTTGGAGTAAGTCAACAGGAAGTAGAGGAATGAATGTGTGAATGTTGGAGTAAGTCAACAGAAAGTAGAATAATGAAGGTGTAAATGTTGGAGTAAGTTAACAGAAAGTAGAATAATGAAGGTGTAAATGTGGGAGTAAGTCAACACAAAGTAGAAGAATGAATGTGTGAATGTTGGAGTAAGTCAACAGAAAGTAGAATAATGAATGTGTGAATGTTGGAGTAAGTTAACAGAAAGTAGAATAATGAATGTGTGAATGTTGGAGTAAGTCAACAGAAAGTATAAGAATGAATGTGTGAATGTTGGAGTAAGTCAACAGAAAGTAGAATAATGAATGTGTAAATGTTGGAGTAAGTCAACAGAAAGTAGAAGAATGAATGTGTGAATGTTGGAGTAAGTCAACAGAAAGTAGAAGAATGAATGTGTGAATGTTGGAGTAAGTCAACAGAAAGTATAAGAATGAATGTGTGAATGTTAGAGTAAGTCAACAGAAAGTACAAGAATGAATGTGTGAATGTTGGAGTAAGTCAAAAGAAAGGAGAATAAAGGTGTGCATGTTGGAGTAAGTTAACAGAAAGTAGAACAATGAAGGTGTGAATGTTGGAGTAAGTCAACAGAAAGTAGAAGAATGAATGTGTGAATGTTGGAGTAAGTCAACATAAAGTACAATAATGAATGTGTGAATGTTGGAGTAAGTCATCATAAAGTAGAAGAATGAATGTGTGAATGTTGGAGTAAGTTAACAGAAATTACAAGAATGAAGGTGTGAATGTTGGATTAAGTCAACAGAAAGTAGAAGAATGAATGTGTGAATGTTGGAGTAAGTCAACAGAAAGTAGAAGAATGAATGTGTGAATGTTGGAGTAAGTCAACAGAAAGTAGAAGAATGAATGTGTGAATGTTGGAGTAAGTCAACATAAAGTAGAATAATGAATGTGTGAATGTTGGAGTAAGTCAACAGAAAGTATAAGAATGAATGTGTGAATGTTGGAGTAAGTCAACAGAAAGTAGAATAATGAATGTGTAAATGTTGGA
>NC_084576.2:25610000-25770000 GCF_033978685.3 Nerophis lumbriciformis
TTTAATCGATTAGTTGTTGCAGCCCTAATATATATACGTATATATATATATATATATATATATATATATATATATATATATACATACACATATATATGTACATGTATACACACACATATTTTTATATACACATTTATACACACATACATATACATACATACATATATATACACACATTTACACATATAAACACATATCTATACACACATATATATATCTACAAATATATACACATACACATACATATATAATATATAAACACATATATAATATATAAACACATACATATATATATATATAAATACAAATACAGAGTATATATATATATATATATATATATATATATATATATATATATATATATGTATATATATATATATATATATATATATATATATATATATATAAACACCATTTTCTTAAAACCATAATAAAAGAAAAAAGCGGTGAACTGTAACAATAAAAAGTTACAATGTTGACTCTAATAACACAAAAATAGCATGAAGGTTGTTTTGTACTTTAAAAAATAACACAAACTTATTATTGATGAATAGATAATTTCGATATTTAAGCGTTGAAAGTAAAAATAATATATATATATATATATATATATATATATATATATATATATATATATGACTTATTTGTGTTTTTTTGAAGATGTCATTGTTTAAAAGAATAATAATGAATCAAAATCAATATTGTTATGAATTATTGACCTACTTAAGGCTGCAATTACTTCACATCAAATATTACACTTTGAAAGATGTTTTTGGGAAAATATTACATATTTTGTGTTTTCTTTGACAAAGAGGGCATTAAAAAGAAAAAAAACCAAACAGCTAGATCTGAATTTGTTCCATACATATTTAAGCGTTGAAAGTAAAAAAAAAAAAAAAAAAAAAAAAAAAGACTTATTTTTAACTTGTTAATGACTGAGACCCTTTTGGCTCCCAGGGACCCTTTAACGTCCACCAGAATTAAAGTGCACCCTAAATGTTATGATAAATATTGTATTGCTTTTAAAAATGAAAAATATGAAACTAGCCCCCTTATGTTTGGATTTTTCAGCGTGTGGTCCTCAGTGGAACAAGTCTGCTCTTGATTTATACTTGCCATGAAGTCTCGTTGCAGTGTCTGCAATAAGAACTCTGCCTCCCTCTGCTGGTGGCCAGCAGGACTGCTCAGCTTCCTCAACCAAAGTGCAAGTGAAGTGTTCCTCACCAGGCCTCATCCTGCTGGTGCTTTATCTTCTCATCTTTCATCGTCACCCCCCCGCCCGCCGTCTGGAGGCCACAGACAGGAAATCAGAGAATGACAATCGCACGCATGGCAGGAAATGATGCGGCGTCTGCATCTGACAAGATGGACGCCGCGCCTGTCGAGGGCGGCGGGCATCAACGCCAACAACGGCGCCACCTTCAGATGGATTGATAGCACAGGTGTGGCGACGTATGACAAGAACAAGGAGCACCATCTTTCAGGCTGGCATGCTAACACAAATCTGCTAACTTTTTTTTAGCCAATTTTGCAGCTGAACGCCTCAGACCCATTTTGACACATGCTGTTAGCATGCTAACGTTAGCGTGCTAATATTATTTGCCAATTCCGCTAAAAAAATGACCTCATAGTCATACAGTATAACGTGGTACGTGACACATGCTATGTCTTTTAAACCCCTTTTTCAGCCAAACACCTCAGAGTTAGATAACTCAGTACTTTACACATGCTAACTGTTAGCATGCTAGCATAATAACATTAGTGTGCTAACTTTTTAGCCAATTTTTTCAGCTGAACTCTTCAGACCCATGTAACTTTGTACTTGACACATGCCGTTAGCATGCTAACATTAGTGTGCTAATTTTTTCGCCAATTTTGCAGCTGAACGCCGCAGACTCATGTAACTTTGTACTTGAGACATGCTGTTAGCATGCTAAGGTTAGTGTGCTAACGTTTTTTAGCAAATTCTGCGAAAAAAATTTCCCTCATAGTGCACCAGTTTTTCAGCCAAACACAACAGAGTTAGATAACTCAGTACTTTACACATGCTAACTGTTAGCATGCTAGCATAATAACATTAGTGTGCTAACTTTTTAAGCCAATTTTGCAGCTGAACGCCTCAGACCCATAAAACTTTGTACTTGACACATGCTGTTAACATGCTAACGTTAGTGTGCTAACGTTTTTAACCAATTCCGCTCAAAAAAAATACCTCATAGTGCACCAGTTTTTCAGCCAAACACAACAGAGTTAGATAACTCAGTACTTTACACATGCTAACTGTTAGCATGCTAGCATAATAACATTAGTGTGCTAACTTTTTTGCCAATTTTGCAGCTGAACTCTTCAGACCCATGTAACTTTGTACTTGACACATGCTGTTAGCATGCTAAGGTTAGTGTGCTAACGTTTTTAGCAAATTCTGCGAAATTTTTTTTCCCTCATAGTGCACCAGTTTTTCAGCCAAACACAACAGTTAGATAACTCAGTACTTTACACATGCTAACTGTTAGCATGCTAGTATAATGGAATTAGTGTGCTAACTTTTAAGCCAATTTTGCAGCTGAACGCCTCAGACCCATAAAACTTTGTACTTGACACATGCTGTTAGCATGCTAACGTTGGTGTGCTAACGTTTTTAGCAACTTTTGCGGAAAAAAATTCCCTCATAGTGCACCAGTTTTTCAGCCAAACACTACAGATAGATAACTCAGTACTTTACACATGTTAACTGTTAGCATGCTAGCATAATAACATGAGTGTGCTAACTTTTTAAGCCAATTTTGCAGCTGAACGCCTCAGACCCATAAAACTTTGTACTTGAAACATGCTGTTAGCATGCTAACGTTAGTGTGCTAACTGTTTTAACCAATTTCGCTCAAAAAAATTACCTCATAGTGCACCAGTTTTTCAGCCAAACACAACAGAGTTAGATAACTCGGTACTTTACACATGCTAACTGTTAGCATGCTAGCATAATAACATTAGTGTGCTAACTTTTTTGCCAATTTTGCAGCTGAACTCTTCAGACCCATGTAACTTTGTACTTGACACATGCTGTTAGCATGCTAAGGTTAGTGTGCTAACGTTTTTAGCAAATTCTGCGGAAAAAAATTTCCCTCATAGTGCACCAGTTTTTCAGCCAAACACAACAGAGTTAGATAACTCAGTACTTTATACATGCTAACTGTTAGCATGCTAGTATAATGGAATTAGTGTGCTAACTTTTAAGCCAATTTTGCAGCTGAACGCCTCAGACCCATAAAACTTTGTACTTGACACATGCTGTTAGCATGCTAACGTTGGTGTGCTAACGTTTTTAGCAAATTCTGCGGAAAAAAATTCCCTCATAGTGCACCAGTTTTTCAGCCAAACACAACAGGTGTTAGATAACTCAGTACTTCACACATGCTAACTGTTAGCATGCCAGCATAATAACATTAGTGTGCTAACTTTTTTGCCAATTTTGCAGCTGAACGCCTCAGACCCATGTAACTTTGTACTTGACACATGTTTTTAGCTTGCGAACGTTAGTGTGCTAACATTTTTAGCAAATTCTGCTAAAAAAAAAATTACCTCATAGTCATACAGTATAACGTAGTACGTGACACATGCTATGTCTTTTAAACCAGTTTTTCAGCCAAACACCTCAGAGTTAGATAACTCAGTACTTTACACATGCTAACTGTTAGCATGCTAGCATAATAACATTAGTGTGCTAACTTTTTAAGCCAATTTTGCAGCTGAACGCCTCAGACCCATAAAACTTTGTACTTGACACATGCTGTTAGCATGCTAACGTTAGTGTGCTAACGTTTTTAACCAATTCCGCTCAAAAAATTACCTCATAGTGCACCAGTTTTTCAGCCAAACACAACAGAGTTAGATAACTCAGTACTTTACACATGCTAACTGTTAGCATGCTAGCATAATAACATTAGTGTGCTAACTTTTTAAGCCAATTTTGCAGCTGAACTCCTCAGACCCATGTAACTTTGTACTTGACACATGCTGTTAGCATGCTAAGGTTAGTGTGTTCACGTTTTTAGCAAATTCTGCTAAAAAAAAATGACCTCATAGTCATACAGTATAACGTGGTACGTGACACATGCTCTGTCTTTTAAACCAGTTTTTCAGCCAAACACCTCAGACTTAGATAACTCAGTACTTTACACATGCTAACTGTTAGCATGCCAGCATAATAACATTAGTGTGCTAACTTTTAAGCCAATTTTGCAGCTGAACGCCTCAGACCCATTTTACTTTGTACTTGACACATGCTGTTAGCATGCTAAGGTTAGTGTGCTAACATTTTTAGCCAATTCTGCTAAAAAAAATTCCCTCATAGTCATACAGTATAACATGGTACGTGACACATGCTATGTCTTTTAAACCAGTTTTTCAGCCAACCACCTCAGAGTTAGATAACTCAGTACTTTACACATGCTAACTGTTAGCATGCTAGCATAATAACATTAGTGTGCTAACTTTTTAGCCAATTTTTTCAGCTGAACTCTTCAGACCCATGTAACTTTGTACTTGACACATGCTGTTAGCATGCTAACATTAGTGTGCTAACTTTTTCGCCAATTTTGCAGCTGAACGCCGCAGACCCATGTAACTTTGTACCTGAGACATGCTGTTAGCATGCTAAGGTTAGCGTGCTAACGTTTTTTTTAGCAAATTCTGCGAAAAAAAATCCCTCATAGTGCACCAGTTTTTCAGCCAAACACTACAGATAGATAACTCAGTACTTTACACATGCTAACTGTTAGCATGCTAGCATAATAACATTAGTGTGCTAACTTTTTAAGCCAATTTTGCAGCTGAACGCCTCAGACCCATAAAACTTTGTACTTGACACATGCTTTTAGCATGCTAACGTTAATGTGGAAACGTTTTTAACCAATTCCGCTCAAAAAAATTACCTCATAGTGCACCAGTTTTTCAGCCAAACACAACAGAGTTAGATAACTCAGTACTTTACACATGCTAACTGTTAAGATGCCAGCATAATAACATTAGTGTGCTAACTTTTAAGCCAATTTTGCAGCTGAACGCCTCAGACCCATGTAACTTTGTACTTTACACATGCTGTTAGCATGCAAACGTTAGCGTGCTAGCGTTTTTAGACAATTCTGCTAAAAAAAATGACCTCATAGTCATACAGTATAACGTGGTACGTGACACATGCTATGTCTTTAAAACCCGTTTTTCAGCCAAACACCCCAGAGTTAGATAACTCAGTACTTTACACATGCTAACTTTTTAGCCAATTTTGCAGCTGAACGCCTCAGACCCATGTAACTTTGTACTTGACACATGCCGTTAGCATGCTAACATTAGTGTGCTAACTTTTTCGCCAATTTTGCAGCTGAACGCTGCAGACCCATGTAACTTTGTACTTGAGACATGCTGTTAGCATGCTAAGGTTAGTGTGCTAATGTTTTTTAGTAAATTCTGCGGAAAAAAATTCCCTCATAGTGCACCAGTTTTTCAGCCAAACACAACAGATAGATAACTCAGTACTCTACACATGCTAACTGGTAGCATGCTAGTATAATGACATCAGTGTGCTAACTTTTAAGCCAATTTTTTCAGCTGAACTCTTCAGACCCATGTAACTTTGTACTTGACACATGCCGTTAGCATGCTAACATTAGTGTGCTAATTTTTTCGCCAATTTTGCAGCTGAATGCCGCAGACCCATGTAACTTTGTACCTGAGACATGCTGTTAGCATGCTAAAGTTAGCGTGCTAACATTTTTAACCAATTCCGCTCAAAAAAATTACCTCATGGTGCACCAGTTTTTCAGCCAAACACAACAGAGTTAGATAACTCAGTACTTTACACATGCTAACTGTTAGCATGCCAGCATAATAACATTAGTGTGCTAACTTTTAAGCCAATTTTGCAGCTGAACGCCTCAGACCCATGTGACTTTGTACTTTACACATGTTGTTAGCATGCAAACGTTAGTGTGCTAGCGTTTTTAGACAATTCTGCTAAAAAAAATGACCTCATAGTCATACAGTTTAACGTGGTACGTGACACATGCTATGTCTTTAAAACCCGTTTTTCAGCCAAACACCCCAGAGTTAGATAACTCAGTACTTTACACATGCTAACTTTTTAGCCAATTTTGCAGCTGAACGCCTCAGACCCATGTAACTTTGTACTTGACACATGCCGTTAGCATGCTAACATTAGTGTGCTAACTTTTTCGCCAATTTTGCAGCTGAACGCTGCAGACCCATGTAACTTTGTACTTGAGACATGCTGTTAGCATGCTAAGGTTAGTGTGCTAATGTTTTTTAGTAAATTCTGCGGAAAAAAATTCCCTCATAGTGCACCAGTTTTTCAGCCAAACACAACAGATAGATAACTCAGTACTCTACACATGCTAACTGGTAGCATGCTAGTATAATGACATCAGTGTGCTAACTTTTAAGCCAATTTTTTCAGCTGAACTCTTCAGACCCATGTAACTTTGTACTTGACACATGCCGTTAGCATGCTAACATTAGTGTGCTAATTTTTTCGCCAATTTTGCAGCTGAACGCCGCAGACCCATGTAACTTTGTACCTGAGACATGCTGTTAGCATGCTAAAGTTAGCGTGCTAACATTTTTAACCAATTCCGCTCAAAAAAATTACCTCATGGTGCACCAGTTTTTCAGCCAAACACAACAGAGTTAGATAACTCAGTACTTTACACATGCTAACTGTTAGCATGCCAGCATAATAACATTAGTGTGCTAACTTTTAAGCCAATTTTGCAGCTGAACGCCTCAGACCCATGTGACTTTGTACTTTACACATGCTGTTAGCATGCAAACGTTAGCGTGCTAACGTTTTTAACCAATTCCGCTCAAAAAAATTACCTCTTGGTGCACCAGTTTTTTAGCCAAACACAACAGAGTTAGATAACTCAGTACTTTACACATGCTAACTGTTAGCATGCTAGCATAAAAACATGAGTGTGCTAACTTTTTAAGCCAATTTTGCAGCTGAACGCCTCAGACCCATAAAACTTTGTACTTGACACATGCTGTTAGCATGCTAACGTTAGGGTGCTAACATTTTTAGCCAATTCACACACATGCTATGTCTTTTAAACCAGTTTTTCAGCCAAACACCTCAGAGTCTAGCATAATAACATTAGTGTGCTGACTTTTTAGCCAATTTGACAGCCAAATGCCTCAGGCTCATACAAATCGGTACTTGACACATGCTAACTATTCGCATACTAGCATGCTAACATTTATGTGCTAACTTTTTTAGTTAATTTTCCAGCCGAATGCCTCAGACTCATACAGTATAACTTGGTATTGGAGACATGCTAACTTTTTTTTAGCCAAACACCTCAGTGTCATATAACCTGGCACTTGATACATGCTAACTGTTAGCATGCTAAATGTTTAAGCTAATTTGACATGCTTCTTGCATAATTTTAACTGAGTATAGTACTTTGACGTCTTTCTTAATTTGAACTGCCTTTAAAATGGACTTGTTTTAAAGAATATTTTTTCACTAATCCTTATTTCATATACTTTATCTTTGTTTCAAATGATATGTAATAGTCATATGCCTTTGTTTACTTATTTGTCGTGTTCAGCCCTTTGTTTTTCACGTTACCGTTTAAGTTTGGCTTACCCATCATGCATGATGGGTAATCATCCATGAGTGGGGAAGGTTGGTTGGATTAGCTCATATATTTAATTCAAGGCGCAATTCTTTGGGGTTTAAAAAAAAAAATTATATTCATATAGCGCTTTTACTCTAGTGACTGAAAGCGCTTTACATAGTGAACATAGTTTTAACCTGCATGACTCATGTTGTCCACAAGATGGCGGCAAACTTGCAGCAATTACAATGTTGCAGACATTCTCCGTGTATGTTTTCCACTTGAAAAGTCTTAAACCTTCATTTATGTTTCGACATATTTGATCCTCACGCTAGCAACATTTGTCAACTGTTGAAAGCGATCTATCAAGCTCTTTTTTGCTGCTAAATGAGAGACCCTGAAAAATGATCATCACACTTCAACATCTCTAACATGTGAATGCCACCAAGAAGAGAAAAATTTAGCTTTACCCTTTACACAACATATATATATATATATATATATATATATATATATATATATATATATATATATATATATATATATATATATAGAACATATTTTGACGGATAAACATAATATTCACGTGGAATATATTTCATATAAACAACATAGTTTTGACAAATAAACAGAATATTCACGTGGAATATATTTCCTATAAACAACATAGTTTTGACAAATAAACAGAATATTCACGTGGAATATATATTTCTTATAAATCACATAGTTTTGACAAATAAACAGAATATTCACATGGAATATATTTCCTATAAACAACATAGTTTTGACAAATAAACAGATTATTCACATGGAATATATTTCCTATAAATAACATAGTTTTGACATATAAACAGAATATTTACATGGAATATATTTCCTATCAATAACATACTTTGACAATTAAACAGAATATTCACATAGAATATATTTCCTATAAATAACACAGTTTTGACAAATAAACAGAATATTTACATGGAATATATTTCCTATAAACAACATAGTTTTGACAAATAAACAGATTATTCACATGGAATATATTTCCTATAAATAACATAGTTTTGACATATAAACAGAATATTTACATGGAATATATTTCCTATAAATAACATAGTTTTGACAAATAAACAGAATATTCACGTGGAATATATATTTCTTATAAATCACATAGTTTTGACAAATAAACAGAATATTCACATGGAATATATTTCCTATAAACAACATAGTTTTGACAAATAAACAGAATATTCACATGGAATATATTTCCTATAAATAACATAGTTTTGACAAATAAACTGAATATTCACATGGAATATATTTCCTATAAATAACATAGTTTTGACAAACAGAATATTCACATGGAATATATTTCCTATCAATAACATACTTTGACAATTAAACAGAATATTCATATAGAATATATTTCCTATAAATAACACAGTTTTGACAAATAAACAGAACATTCACATGGAATATATTTCCTATAAACAACATCTTTTTGACAAATAAACCGAATATTTACATTAAATATATTTCCTATAAATAACATAGTTTTGAAAAATAAACAGAATATTCACATGGAATATATTTCCTATAAGTAACAGTTTTGAGGAATAAACAGAATATTCACATGAATATATTTCCTATAAATAACATAATTTTGATACTCACATGGAATATATTTCCTACATATAACAAACTTTTGACAAATAAACAGAATATTTACAGGGAATATATTTCCTAAAAATAACATCGTTTTGACAAATAAACAGAATATTCACATTGAATATATTTCCTATAAATAACATACTTTTGATACTCACGTGTAACATATTTCCTATAAATAACATAGTTTTGACTAATAAACAGAATTATCACATGGAATATATTTCCTATAAATAACATAATTTTGATACTCACATGGAATATATTTCCTACATATAATAAACTTTTGACAAATAAACAGAATATTTACAGGGAATATATTTCCTTAAAATAACATCGTTTTGACAAATAAACAGAATATTCACATTGAATATATTTCCTATAAATAACATACTTTTGATACTCACGTGTAACATATTTCCTATAAATAACATAGTTTTGACTAATAAACAGAATTATCACATGGAATATATTTCCTATAAATAACATAGTTTCGACTAATAAATAGAATATTACAGCAAATATATATTACAATAATAATATTCTTAAATGTGTAATTGATAGAGTTAAATAGAATACATGTGAATATAAATTACAATAATAATATTGTTCTAAAGTGTGTAATAAATATGATGCAGTTAAATAGAATATATGTTAATATAAATTACAACAATAATATTGTTCTTAGGTGTGTAATAAATCAAAAGCAATCAGTTGAAGTGTTCCAGGTGGACTCTTAAAAACCTTCCCTGCTTGTTGCTGGGAGGTTCATATTGTGTAGTACTACTGGTAGCCGCTAGAGGGAAGTGTTATATCATTCAAGTACAGGAGGATACTCCATCTTTGCATGAAGAAGTACTTTCTGATGTCTTTGCGAGCACTAGGTGTATTTAGATGTACTACTGTAAACTATGTACTTAGATGTACTACTGTAAATGATGTACTTAGACGTACTACTGTAAACTATGTACTTAATGTACTACTGTAAACTATGTACTTAATGTACTACTGTAAATGATGTACTTAGATGTACTACTGTAAACTATGTACTTAATGTACTACTGTAAATGATGTACTTAGATGTACTACTGTAAACTATGTACTTAATGTACTACTGTAAACTATGTACTTAATGTACTACTGTAAATGATGTACTTAGATGTACTACTGTAAACTATGTACTTAATGTACTACTGTAAACTATGTACTTAATGTACTACTGTAAATGATGTACTTAGATGTACTACTGTAAACTATGTACTCAATGTACTACTGTAAACTATGTACTTAGATGTACTACTGTAAACTATGTACTTAGATGTACTACTGTAAACTATGTACTTAATGTACTACTGTAAACGATGTACTTAGATGTACTACTGTAAACTATGTACTTAGATGTACTACTCTAAACTATGTACTTAAATGTACTACTATAAACGATGTACTTAGATGTACTACTGTAAACTATGTACTTAGATGTACTACTGTAAACTATGTACTTAGTTGTACTTAGATGTACTACTGTAAACTATGTACTTAAATGTACTACTGTAAACTATGTACTTAGATGTACTTAGATGTGCTACTGTAAACTATGTACTTAGATGTACTACTGTAAACTATGTACTTAGATGTACTACTGTAAACTATGTACTTAAATGTACTACTGTAAACTATGTACTTAATTGTACTTAGATGTACTACTGTAAATTGTGTACTTAGATGTACTACTGTAAATGATGTAGTTAGATGTACTACTGTAAATTCTGTACTTAGATGTACGCTTGTACTTCTGTAAACTATGTATTTAGATGTACTACTGTAAACTATGTACTTAGATGTACTACTGTAAATGATGTACTTAAATGTACTACTGTAAACTATGTACTTAATTGTACTTAGATGTACTACTGTAAATGATGTACTTAGATGTACTACTGTAAAATATGTACTTAGATGTACTAATGTAAATTGTGTACTTAGATGTACTACTGTAAATTATGTACTTAGATGTACTGCTGTAAACTATGTACTTAGATATACTACTGTAAATTATGTACTTAGATGTACTACTGTAAGCTATGTACTACTGTAAATTATGTACTTAGTTGAATTTAGATGTACTACTGTAAATTATGTACTTAGATGTACTACTGTAAGCTATGTACAACTGTAAATTATGTACTTAGTTGTACTTTGATGTACTACTGTAAATTATGTACTACTGTAAATTATGTACTTAGTTGTATTTAGAAGTACTATTGTAAATTATGTACTTAGATGTACTACTGTAAACTACATACTTAGATGTACTACTGTAAAATATGTACTTAGATGTACTAATGTAAATTATGTACTTAGATGTACTACTGTAAACTATGTACTTAGATATACTACTGTAAATTATGTACTAAGATGTACTACTGTAAGCTATGTACTACTGTAAATTATGTACTGAGTTGTATTTAGATGTACTTCTGTAAATTATGTACTTAGATGTAAGCTACATACTACTGTAAATTATGTACTTAGTTGTACTTAGATGTACTACTGTAAATTATGTACTTAGATGTAAGCTATGTACTACTGTAAATGATGTACTTAGTTGTACTTGCATGTACTACTGTAAATGATGTACTTAGTTGTACTTAGATGTACTACTGTAAATTATGTACTTATATGTACTACTGTAAACTACATACTTAGATGTACTACTGTAAAATATGTACTTAGATGTACTACTGTAAATTATGTACTTAGATATACTACTGTAAATTATGTACTTAGATGTACTACTGTAAACTACATACTTAGATTTACTACTGTAAACTGTGTACTTAGATGTACTACTGTAAACTACATACTTAGATATACTATTGTAAACTATGTTCTTAGATGTACTACTGTAAGCTATGTACTACTGTAATTTATGTACTTAGATGTACTACTGTAAATTATGTACTTAGATGTACTACTGTAAATTGTGTACTAAGATGTACTACTGTATACTACATACTTAGATGTACTACTGTAAACTATATACTTAGATGTACTACTATAAACTATGTACTTAGACGTACTACTGTAAATTCTGTACTTAGATGCACTACTGTATACTATGTACTTAGATGTACTACTGTAAATTATGTACTTAGTTGTACTTAGATGTACTACTGTAAATTATGTACTTAGATGTACTACTGTAAACTACTTACTAAGTTGTACTACTGTAAGCTATGTACTTAGATGTACAACTGTAAACTATGTACTTAATTGTACTTAGATATTTCAATACAGGTATATAACTTCATGAGTGAGGGTGAGAGGATGAATGTTTATTAGAGTTTGTACCTGAAAGCCTGCAGTCAACATGATGTCCCCCAAAGTTGGCTTTTCAATCGTAGGCTGGAAAAGTTCCTTTCCTTCCCGCCTTGTCTTGTGTGCACAATATCATAATGTACCTCATTTTTACTCACTTCAAAGTGATATTAGCAGCAATTAAGTCCACCGGAAGCCTTTGTTTTCTTTCCTGCTTTTGTCTTCTTTTCTGGCGGGAAAACCTGATTGGTTGTAGTTAGAATCTACAGCGCTTTCTGTGGCTTGGCATGCACATTGCAGTCTAAAAAACACATTTTTAATCTGAAATATCCTGAAATGTATGGAAGTAGAATTGTCTCACATCAACTTATATATATCAATATGATATTAATACATATGCATATATTAATAAAATATACAAATACAAATGTGATGTACAAATAAATAAATAATTTGCATAAATAAACGCGTATTTGTAAATATATTTTTGAGATTTGAAAATATATACAAATAAAATATATAAATATAAAAATGTGACATATAAATAAATCAATTTTTTTTGTAAATAAACGTGTATCTGTAAATATATTTTTGAGATTTGAATATATATATTCTTGATTTTGTATTTGTATTTAATTTGCATATGTGGATCGCTTTTTTGCTTTTGTGTCGACGAGACATTCCTCCCACAAAGCAGATGCACAAATAAATGTGACCTACACACTCCCCTGAACATCCAGCAGAGGGCACTGCAGCCTGATAAGAGATCAGTATCTACATCGGGACAAGGTCATTAAACGGCATTGATACAATAAAATAAGCAGCTAGCACGGTCTTTCAGATTACCTGGATAAATTAGCATTAACTAATACAACGCTAACATTAGCAAGCTCAGGACCATTGTGCGTTCTCTCTGTAAAGACGTGGATTGTTTTTGTGCAGAGAACTCCGGGCATTTTGCATATAATGCATATAATGCTCTGTGACCCAGACCGCTCTGGCTGCAGTGCCCTCTGCTGGATGTTCAGGGGAGTGTGTAGGTCACATTTATTTGTGCATCTGGTTCGTGGGAGGAATGTCTCATCGACACAAAAGCAAAAAAGCGATCCACATATGCAAATTCGATACAAATACAAATACAAAATAAAGCATATTTATATTCAAACCTCAAAAATATATTTACAAATACACGTTTATTTATACAAATTCTTCTTTTATTTGTATGTCCCATTTTTATATTTATAAATTTTATTTGTATGCATTTTTCAAATCATGGACATTCAAACTACCATTTTTCCACATTCAACACATTTCCAGGAATTCCCGTTTTTTTTGGTAACCCTTAAGTTCGACTACTCCTTTCACATTTTTCAACCCATTTCAATCGTTCCACCGTCAAAACATTCCTGGTATTCAGGACAAACACCAAGTTGGTTAAGGAACTAGAAAAATTCCCGGTTTTCCCGGAATTCCAGGAAGTTCTCAATTAAAAACTGTTACTAATTCAACATTTCTTGACCAATTTAAACAATTCCAACACCAACCAATTCAGCTCATTCAGGACATTCATGTTCCTAATCTTTTTTTTTTAATCCCGCTTTTCCTGGAATTCCCAAATTTCCAGGAAGTTCCCATTGAAATGAATGGTACATTTTTTCAAGTTGCACAATTCCCACATTTTTCAACCTATTCAAACCATTCCAACATCAACACATTCCACTCATCCAGGACCTTCAAACTAACACTTTCCCAAGTTCCAAACCAAATTCTGGTTTCCCTGGAAATTGTAACTCTTCAACATTCAAACTATTTCAGCGTTTAAACGATTTCAACATTTAAACCCTTTCTACATTCATCCTACGTTCGGTTAGCATTTCAGTTCAGCGTCAGCTTTTCAACATTCAAACTATTCTTACATTCATACTACATTCTGTCAGCATTTCAGTTCAACTTCAGCATTGGAGCATTCACACGCAATTCCTCCAGGAATTGCCTCATCTAGTTCTTTTTCCTCTTCCCCAGATTTTGCCGCGCTCTACCTTCCACATTTTTCATCGGATTCCAACCGTTCCAACTTCAAACTGTTCAGCCTATTCCAAATCGCGGGCTTTTCATTGACAAATTCCAAAAGTTCCCAGATTTCCCAGAATTCCAGGTTTTCCGGAACATTTTTCCCATTCAAAATTAATTGGCCATTTTTCAAACTTCCACCATTTCCACATTTTTCAACCCATTCAAACCATTACACCTTCAACACATTCCACCATTCTGAACATTCAAACTGTGATTTTCCAAGTTTAAAAAAAATTCCAGGATTTTCCAGAATTCCAGGTTTTCCAAAGCCTTATTTCCACCCTTTTTTCTGGCGACGACTCCTCTCACATTTTTCAACCCACTTCAACCGTTTCTCTTAATCAGAACAGAAAAACGAAGTTGTTTTTTGAACTGGAAAAGATTTCCCAAAATTCCAGGAATTCCGTAATACCATTTCTCAATTCAACATTTCTCGACCAATTTGAAAAATTCCAACATCAACCATTTCAACCATACTTGCCAACCCTCCCAATTTTTCCGGGAGACTCCCGAATTTCAGTGCCCCTCCCGAAAATCTCCTGGGGCAACCATTCTCCCGATTTTCACCCGGACAACAATATCAAGGGCGTGCCGTGGTGGCACTGCCTTTAGCGTCCTCTCCAACATGTCGACGCGTCCGCTTTTTCACCATACAAACAGCATGCCGGCCCAGTCACATGTTGTATGCGGCGTCTGCATACACACGAAAGTGACTGCAAGACATACTTGATCAACAGCCATACAGGTCACACTGAGGGTGGCCGTATAAACAACTTTAACACTGTTACAAATATGCGCCACACTGTGAACCCCCACCAAACAAGAATGACAAACACATTTCGGGAGAACATCCGCACCGTAACACAACATAAACACAACAGAACAAATACCCAGAATCCCTTGCATCCCTAACTCTTCCGGGCTACAATATACACCCTCGCTACCACCAAACCCGCCCCCCCACACCTCAACCCCCAATCTCCCATCTTTTTCCGCTTATCCGAGGTCGGGTCGCGGGGGCAGCAGCCTAAGCAGGGAAGCCCAGACTTCCCTCTCCCCAGCCACTTCGTCCAGCTCTTCCCGGGGGATCCCGAGGCGTTCCCAGGCCAGCCGGGAGACATAGTCTTCCCAACGTGTCCTGGGTCTTCCCCGTGGCCTCCTACCGGTCGGACGTGCCCTAAACACCTCCCGAGGGAGGCGATCGGGTGGCATCCTGACCAGATGCCCGAACCACCTCATCTGGCTCTTCTCGATGTGGAGGAGCAGCGGCTTTACTTTGAGATCCCCCCGGATGACAGAGCTTCTCACCCTATCTCTAAGGGAGAGCCCCGCCACCCGGCGGAGGAAACTAATTTCGGCCGCTTGCACCCGTGATCTTGTCCTTTCGGTCATAACCCAAAGCTCATGACCATAGGTGAGGATGGGAACGTAGATCGACCGGTAAATTGAGAGCTTTGCCTTCCGGCTCAGCTCCTTCTTTACCACAACGGATCGATACGGTGTCCACATTACTGAAGACGCCGCACCGATCTGCCTGTCGATCTCACGATCCACTCTTCCCTCACTCGTGAACAAGACTCCGAGGTACTTGAACTCCTCCACTTGGGGTAGGGTCTCCTCCCCAACCCGGAAATGGCACTCCACCCTTTTCCGGGCGAGAACCATGGACTCGGACTTGGAGGTGCTGATTCTCATCCCAGTCGCTTCACACTCGGCTGCGAACCGATCCAGGTTGGCAAGTATGATTTTTTTTAAATTCCCGCTTTTCCCGAAATGCCCCAATTTTTGGGAAATTCCCAATTAAAATCAATGGGACATTCTTCAAAGTTCCACAATTCCCACAATTTTTAACTGATTCAAACTGTTCCAACTTCAAAATATTCAGCCTGAATTGTGTGCTCTACTTCAATAATTCTAACAAAATTCCAGGATTTCAGTTCAACTTCAGCATTGGAGCGTTCACACGCAATTCCTTCAGGAATTGCCTCATCTAGTTACGTTTACTTTTGTGTGACCTAAATGACTGTTTTTGATTTCCGTATGTTTTTGATTTCCGTCAAAGACGAGACGACGCTCATGTGGTCGTATTCAACTTTAATGTGCTCTGCATGATATTTGTACAGTGAAGGCAAAGAAGGGAAGTTCTGTAATATAAAAATATCACCTTTTCAGCCCCAATTCAAGAAGGTGGGGTGGGGGGCGGGGGGAAAGGACAGCAGGTAGCCTGAAGGTGTGTCAAAGCGTGCAAACATGGAAAGCTAACGATAAGAGCCCCTCCCCGCCCCGGGACGTCACATTGAATATTAAAAAATAACTTTTTTGTCAGCGTTAGATTGTGAGAAAAAACCTGGGGGCGTGTTAACGAGCAACGACTGAAGCAAAGCGGCGTGCGGCTAACACGGCGTGACGCTAGCTCACAGGAAATAGCACATTTGTCGCAACAACAGCGAGTCACGTCATGCTCGTTAGCTGCCCAGAGTTCTTCATTTTGTTGGCGCGTCGGGCGGACAAAAAGGCGACGTTGACTTCCTAGGTCAAGTGAGCGGCTTGCAGCATCATGCGGGGGCAAAAAAGGGTGGGCGGGTTCAGTGTGTTGGACTGCAGCAAAGCCAGGTGGGGGACGAGGAAGGGGGGGGCGGGGGGACTAGGAGGTCATGGGAGGCATGGGGGTCGGGGGTTGTTGCTCTGCGCTTGTTTGCTTTTGTGCCGTGTCAGCAGCTTTCGGACCGCCGCCCCGCCTGGCCAGCGGCTCCACAAGCAAACACAGAGAAGTGGAGATGTTTGCTTCAAAAGAGGGAAAGATCTGGAACACAAACACAGACCCGCGCCTCCTCTTTGTTGATTCCCACCGGCGGAGAGAGGTGCCGTGAGACCACGCCCCACTTTCCCACCAAACACAGCCCCCGTCCCCCACGGCCCCCGCGGATCCTCCCGCCCCGGGCCTACACCTCCTTGGTGGTGCTGATCCGCACGCTGCTGAAGCACTTGCCCATGGCCTCGAACAAGGGGTCGCAGAAGGTGTGCACGCAGATGGAGTAGACGCGGCTGACGCAGTGGATCTCGATCATGTAGCTCTTGATGCACGGCACCACCGCCCAGATGTGCACGAAGGACAGGATGGCGAAGAAGATGCCCCACACCAGTGCCAGGGGGATGCCCACCAGCGCCGTCAGCAGGCGGTAGAACCAGTACTTGGTGACCGTGAAGGTGGTGAAGCTGGCCTTCCACACGCCGTCGAAGCTGTACGTCCCCAGCGGCTCGGCGATCACGTCCTCAAAGTCCACCTGAGGCCGGGAAGAAGGAGAGGCAACGGTTAGCGCAACTTTCCGTGACAACAACCTTTCACACTACACAAAGAGGATTCGCCAGGCCAGGAGGTGGCGATGTCACTTTAAACGTGTAGACCACAGGCGTCAAACTCAGGCCTGGGGGCCTGACATGGCCCGCCACATCCTAGTCTAGAAATTATTTTTGTCAATAAAATACTTTTCATGATGCAAAAGTAGGAAAGAAAGGGGCTGTGTGATCGGAAAGCTAGCGTTGTGATAGCAGAAGTGCATAGAAAACACCCTGAAGTTGATATCCAGAGACGAGGCTGTGGTACCGCTGTGGTACGCTGTAGGTGCACACGCAGACCCAACGCATGGTCACAGTTTTTTTTTTGCTTCATTTGGATCCTTTCCCTGGGCTGGATTCCAAAATTCAAGACAATCTGGAGTAGGATGGCGTGCTAACCTAGAAGCAACCAACTGGTAACCGTGACCCGACTGGTCATGGCTTCAGATCCTGTGTACGCCTCCATACACGGTTGTGCCCCCTAGGCTCCCACGAACCAAGAATCATTGTGATCCGGCCCAAACTATCCTTCAAACATTGCAGTTGGAGCCAACTGTACTGCCTCCCCTACCATGACAGACGCTACAAGATGGCGCTAAGAGTCTCACATAGTGGTTTCCCATGATCTTTTGTGGTTTCCCATGGTCTTACATTGTGGTTTCTGTCGGAGGCAGATATTTACATATATCCGTATTTAAGTGTTACTTCTTTATTTTCATAATCATATTACAAAACAGCTAGTGTTCTTCTTCCAATTGTGGTCTTTTGGTTGTCTGCAAATACTGTGTGCTAACCTTGACTTTGGAATGTAAGGAGGTGAGATACTCCTTTTTCCTTATCTGTTCCTGTGTCCAGCTGAGGAGGACAATGGGCATGTGTTTGGGCGAGAAAGTGAGACAAGACAACGAGGGTGGGAGGGAGAGACACTTTATAGAAGAGAAGGTTTCCATATTTTAGATCAGACCATCTTAGCTGCGCGATTGAATGTTCTATGCTGGACTGGTCTCATTATATTTCCAAAGCTTTGGAGATAAAATTACAAAATACCTATTCTGTCTCTGGTGGTTCTTCTACTCAGCTGTACTGTCATAAAGCGCTTGGGAGCGACCAGCCGCTTGAATTCCCTGGGAGGAACAACTGGTCCAAACGCAACATTTTCCATAGTCTTGAAGGCGTCGTTATGTGCGGTCTTCTTTGCCAATGTTGGTCTTTGTTTACGTGTGTTCTGCGTGTTGATTGGCTGAGAGGTGGGAAAGGGCGGACATAAGCGGAGAGCATCGGGTTCCTACGCGTGTTGAGTATTTGAAATGACGGAGTAAGACTCTTCCGTTATTTTGCCGTGGACTACAACCGACAGTAGTCGGATTGTAACGACTTCCCTTGAAGGCCGATAAACCTTTGCTAACGTCACGTCATTACAATATTTCATGTGATTCTTTAGCGTACCACTAGATGGAGCGTACGTGTACCACAGTTTGACAATCCGTGGACTATATAGTCCTTGACCAAAGACATCTCTCCGGTCTTCTTTGCCAATGTTGGTCTTTGTTTACGTGTGTTCTGCGTGTTGATTGGCGAGAAAGGGCGGACGTAAGCAGAGAGCATCGGGTTCCTATGCGTGTTAAGTATTTGAAATGACGGAGTAAGACTCTTCCGTTATTTTGCCGTGGACTACGACCAACAGTAGTCGGATTGTAACGACTTCCCTTGAAGGCCGATAAACCTTTGCTAACGTCACGTCATTACAATATTTCATGTGATTCTTTAGCGTACCACTAGATATTGCGTCTGCGTACCACAGTTTGACAATCCGTGGACTATATAGTCCTTGACCAAAGACATCTCTCCGGTCTTCTTTGCCAATGTTGGTCTTTGTTTACGTGTGTTCTGCGTGTTCATTGGCGGGAAAGGGCGGGCATAAGCAGAAAGCATCGGGTTCCTACGCGTGTTAAGTATTTGAAATGACGGAGTAAGACTCTTCCGTTATTTTGCCGTGGACTACGACCGACAGTAGTCGGATTGTAACGACTTCCCTTGAAGGCCGATAAACCTTTGCTAACGTCACGTCATTACAATATTTCATGCGATTCTTTAGCGTACCACTAGATGGAGCGTACGTGTACCACAGTTTGACAATCAGTGGACTACATAGTCCTTGACCAAATACATCTCTCCAGTCTTCTTTGCCAATGTTGGTCTTTGTTTACGTGTGTTCTGCATGTTGATTGGCGGGAAAGGGCGGACATAAGCGGAGAGCATCGGGTTCCTACGCGTGTTGAGTATTTGAAATGACGGAGTAAGACTCTTCCGTTATTTTGCCGTGGACTACAACCGACAGTAGTCGGATTGTAACGACTTCCCTTGAAGGCCGATAAACCTTTGCTAACGTCACGTCATTACAATATTTCATGTGATTCGTTAGCGTACCACTAGATATTGTGTACGCCTACCACAGTTTGACAATCCGTGGACTATATAGTCCTTGACCAAAGACATCTCTCCGGTCTTCTTTGCCAATGTTGGTCTTTGTTTACGTGTGTTCTGCGTGTTGATTGGCGGGAAAGGGCGGACGTAAGCGGAGAGCATCGGGTTCCTACGCGTGTTGAGTATTTGAAATGACCGAGTAAGACTCTTCCGTTATTTTGCCGTGGACTATGGCCTACAGGAGTCGGATTGTAACGACTTCCCTTGAAGGCCGATAAACCTTTGCTAACGTCACGTCATTACAATATTTAATGCGATTCTTTAGCGTACCACTTGATGGAGCGTACGCGTACCACAGTTTGACAATCCGTGGACTATATAGTCCTTGACCAAAGACATCTCTCCGGTCTTCTTTGCCAATGTTGGTCTTTGTTTACATGTGTTCTGCGTGTTGATTGGCTGAGAGTTGGTAAAGGGCGGACGTAAGCAGAGAGCATTGGTTTTCTACGCATGTTGAGTATTTGAAATGACAGAGTAAGACTCGTCCGTTATTTTGCCGTGGACTACGACCGACAGTAGTCTGACTGTAACGACTTCCCTTGAAGGCCGATAAACCTTTGCTAACGTCACGTCATTACAATATTTCATGTGATTCTTTAGCGTACCACAGTTTGACAATCAGTGGATTATTTAGTCCCTTACCAAAGACGTCTCTCTGATCCACTCTCCAAGTCTAGGGCAACATGCTAGCTAGCTAGCATCTGTACACACGTTCTTCCATGTAGCGTCAGGAATAACACAAAGTTCATCCAACAAAACAACTTTAAGAAGCTAACCACAACATCGGACGACTTTATGAGGACAACAAGACCAGAGTCCGAAACACCTGAAAGCACGAACTGGACATCTTCCTGTTCCAGGAGAAGGAGAAGAAGTAGACGTTAAAGAAAAGGAAGGAATAAAAAAGTTAAAGGATTTTCTTCCTAAAGAATCGGTCCCAACTGAAACCTTCTGATTCTGATTCAGTTCTTAAAAGAACTTTCCTTAACTCCTTCCTGCTTCCTCCTGTCCAAGTTGTCTCCAGTTTCCATCATTCAGGAAGGCTGAAGTCAAACAACGTTACACAGACGCTCCCTCTCTCCCTGCTTCATGAGCTCACTGTCAATATTTGTCCTCCAGAACCTTGGAGACCTCACAGTGTTGTGTTGGAGCTCAGCCCATGGCCCCTCATGCAGGCAGTGGCATCATGGATACTGGACACAGTCACCATCACACATCGTGATATTAGACACAGTCACCATCACACATTGTGATATTAGACACAGTCACCATCACACATTGTGATATTAGACACAGTCACCATCACACATTGTGATATTAGACACAGTCACCATCACACATTGTGGTATTAGACACAGTCACCATCACACATCGTGATATTAGACACAGTCACCATCACACATTGTGATATTAGACACAGTCACCATCACACATCGTGATATTAGACACAGTCACCATCACACATTGTGGATATTAGACACAGTCACTATCACACAACATGATATTAGACACAGTCACCATCACACATTGTGGATATTAGACACAGTCACCATCACACATTGTGCTATTAGACAGAGTCACTATCACACATGGTGATATTAGACACAGTCACCATCACACATTTTGATATATTCGACATAGTCACCATCACACATTGTGGATATTAGACACAGTCACTATCACATATCGTGATATTAGACACAGTCACCATCACACATCATAGATATTAGACACAGTCACCATCACACATGGTGATATTAGACACAGTCACCATCACACATCATGCTATTAGACACAGTCACATCACACATCGTGGATGTTAGACACAGTCACCATCACACATTGTGATATTAGACACAGTCACTATCACACATGGTGATATTAGACACAGTCACCATCACACATTGTGGATATTAGACAAAGTCACCATCACACATCGTGATATTAGACAGTCACCATCACACATTGTGGATATTAGACACAGTCACTATCACACATCATGATATTAGACACAGTCACCATCACACATCATGATATTAGACACAGTCACCATCACACATTGTGATATTAGACACAGTCACCATCACACATGGTGATATTAGACACAGTCACCATCACACATTGTGGATATTAGACAAAGTCGCCATCACACATGGTGATATTAGACACAGTCACCATCACACATCGTGATATTAGACACAGTCACCATCACACATTGTGGATATTAGACACAGTCACTATCACACATCGTGATATTAGACACAGTCACCATCACACATCATGATATTAGACACAGTCACCATCACACATCGTGATATTAGACACAGTCACCATCACACATCATGGATATTAGACACAGTCACCATCACACATGGTGATATTAGACAGAGTCACCATCACACATGGTGATATTAGACACAGTCACCATCACACATCATGCTATTAGACACAGTCACATCACACATTGTGGATGTTAGACACAGTCACCATCACACATCGTGATATTAGACACAGTCACCATCACACAATGTGGATATTAGACACAGTCACCATCACACATCGTGATATTAGACACAGTCACCATCACACATTGTGGATATTAGACACAGTCACTATCACACATCATGATATTAGACACAGTCACCATCACACATTGTGGATATTAGACACAGTCACCATCACACAATGTGGATATTAGACACAGTCACTATCACACATCATGATATTAGACACAGTCACCATCACACAGCGTGATATTAGACACAGTCACCGTCACACATCGTGATATTAGACACAGTCACCATCACACATTGTGGATATTAGACACAATCACCATCACTCATCGTGATATTAGACATAGTCACCATCACACATTGTGGATATTAGACACAGTCACTATCACATATCGTGATGTTAGACACAGTCACCATCACACATTGTGTATATTAGACACAGTCGCCATCACACATGGTGATATTAGACACAGTCACCATCACACATCATGGATATTAGACACAGTCACCATCACACATTGTGATATTAGACACAGTCACCATCACACATCATGGATATTAGACACAGTCACCATCACACATCATGGATATTAGACACAGTCACCATCACACATGGTGATATTAGACACAGTCACCATCACACATCGTGAATGTTAGACACAGTCACCATCACACATCATGCTATTAGACACAGGCACATCACACATCGTGGATGTTAGACACAGTCACCATCACACATCGTGATATTAGACACAGTCACCATCACACATTGTGGATATTAGACACAGTCACCATCACACATTGTGGATATTAGACACAGTCACCATCACACATTGTGATATTAGACACAGTCAACATCACACATCGTGATATTAGACACAGTCACCATCACTCATCGTGGTATTAGACACAGTCACCATCACAAAACATGATATTAGACACAGTCACCATCACACATTGTGGATATTAGACACAGTCACCGTCACACATTGTGGATATTAGACACAGTCACCATCACACATTGTGCTATTAGACAGAGTCACTATCACACATCCTGATATTAGACACAGTCACCATCACACATCATGCTATTAGACACAGTCACATCACACATCGTGGATATTAGACACAGTCACCATCACACATTGTGATATTAGACACAGTTACCATCACTCATCATGATATTCGACACAGTCACCATCACACATCGTGATATTAGACACAGTCACCATCACACATCATGGATATTAGACACAGTCACCATCACACATGGTGATATTAGACACAGTCACCATCACACATCATGATTTGGACAAATGTGCTCACTTTAGGTGCTGCAGTGTTCTTCCATTTATCGGAAGTACTTTTTTTTTTAAATATATGTGTGGTTCAGTTTTCTAGCCATCCATAGCGTTTCTACTCGTATGGATTCTTCTTGGGAAACAATTAAGGCATGTAAATAAACATTTATAAAATATTTCTGTGCAAATAAGTCATTTTGCAACGTAAATAAACACAAAAAGGCACACAAATATCTATTAAACACAAGAAGGCTCTCAAAGATCATCTAATAAACACGAGAAGGCTCTCAAAGATCATCTATTAAACACAAGAAGGCTCTCAAAGATCATCTATTAAACATGAGAAGGCTCTCAAAGATCATCTATTAAACACTTCTAGAAGACGATCAGAGTGAAAGTGTTTGACTTTTGTTGTGAGTCCTGCAGGAAGTTCCACAGTGAGCTTGTTTTTTAGAGGACACACGCGCGGCTCTCTTACAAATAAAGCATTATTAAGAATGAGAACTTCTAAAAGCCCCGTCACTGCCTCGTGGCCACATGTGACCCGTCGCCATGGCGACCGTATTGTTGCGTACACAAAAAGCCTGCATGTGCTATTCTCAGAGCGCTATCTTCAAAGTGTCACCAGGAGTCGCGCGCAGGACCTTCAGCAACTTTCCCGCTTGGGAGTTCGACACGAAGGAAGAAACATCTCGACTGAAATGTTCCGCCGGTCTTTCACCTCACTGTCAACTTCTACGACCTTCTGACCGCTGCCGTGTACGACATCATGGCGGACCTCCTCGCCAGAGCTCAGCAACAAGGAGAGGGAGGAGGAGGTGAAGGAGAGATGAAGAAGGAAGAGAAGGAGAGATGAAGAAGAAGAAATATGAGAAGGAGGAGGAGAAGAAGAAGAGATGAAGAAGGAGAAGACAAAGAAGAAGAAAGATGGAGAAAGAGGAGATGAAGGAGGAGGATGGAGAAGAGATGAAGAAGAAGAAGAAAAAGAAGAAGAAGAAGAAGGAGGAGAAGGAGGAGGAGAAAGAAAAGATGAAGAAGAAGAGAGAGAAGAAGAAGAAAGAGACAAAGGAGAAGAAAAAGAAGATTGCAAAGATCATCTATTAAACACAAGAATGCTCACAAAGATCATCTGTTAAACAGAAGAAGGCTCACAAAGATCATCTATTAAGAACAACAAGGCTCACAAAGATCATCTATTAAGAACAACAAGGCTCACAAAGATCATCTATTAAAAACAAGAAGGCTCACAAAGATAATTTATTAAAACAAAAAGGCTCTCAAAGATCATATATTAAACCCATATAGGCTTTCAAAGATCATCTATTAAACACAAGAAGCCTCTCAAAGATAGCCTATTAAACACAAGAAGGCGCACAAAGATCATCTATTAAACACAAAGAGGCTCACACACATCTGTTAAAAACAAAAAGGCTCTCAAAGATCATCTATTAAACACAAGGAGGCTCACAAAGATCACCTGTTAAACACACAAAGGTTCTCAAAGGTCATCTATTAAAAACAAGAAAGCTCACAAAGATCATCTATTAAGAACAACAAGCCTCTCAAAGATCATCTATTAAACACAAGAAGGCTCACAGAGATAATTTACTAAACACAAGAAAGTGCACAAAGATCATCTATGAAACACAAGAAGGCTCATAAACATATATTAAAACCAGAAGGCTCTCAAACATCTATTAAAAAACAAGAAGGCTCACAAAGATCATCTATTAAACACAAGAAAGCTCTCAAAGATCATATATTAAACACAAGAAGGCTCTCAAAGATAATCTATTAAAACAAGAAGGCTGTCAAAGATCATCTATTAAAAACCAGAAGGCTCACAAAGATCGTCTATTAAAACAATAAGGCTCACAAAGATCATCTATTAAACACAAGAAGGCTCTCAAAGATCATATATTAAACACAAGAAGGCTCTCAAAGATAATCTATTAAAACAAGAAGGCTGTCAAAGATCATCTATTAAAAACCAGAAGGCTCACACAGATCGTCTATTAAAACAATAAGGTTCACAAAGATCATCTATTAAACACATGAATGCTCTCAAAGATCATATACTAAACACAAGAAGGCCCTCAAAGATAATAAAGTTAAAGTTAAAGTTAAAGTACCAATGATTGTCACACACACACTAGGTGTGGCGAGATTATTCTCTGCATTTGACCCATCACCCTTGATCACCCCCTGGGAGGTGAGGGGAGCAGTGGGCAGCAGCGGTGGCCGCGCCCGGGAATCATTTTGGTGATTTAACCCCCAATTCCAACCCTTGATGCTGAGTGCCAAGCAGGGAGGTAATGGGTCCCATTTTTATAGTCTTTGGTATGACTCGGCCGGGGTTTGAACTCACAACCTACCGATCTCAGGGCGGACATAATCTATTAAAACAAGAAGGCTGTCAAAGATCATCTATTAAAAACCAGAAGGCTCACAAAGATCGTCTATTAAAACAACAAGGCTCACAAAGATCATCTATTAAACACATGAATCCTCTCAAAGATCATCTACTAAACACAAGAAGGCTCACAAACATCTATTAAACACAAGAAGGCTCACAGAGATCATCTATCAAACACAAGAAGGCTCACAAACGTCTATTAAAAACAAGAAGGCTCTCAAAGATCATCTACTAAACACAAGAAGGCTCTCAAACATCTACTAAACACAAGAAGGCTCACAAAGATCATCTATTAAAACAAGAAGGCTCTCAAAGATCATCTATTAAACACAAGAAGACTCACAAAGATCATCTATTAAACACAAGAAGGCTCATAAACATCTATTAAAAACAAGAAGGCTCTCAAAGATAATTTATTAATCACAAGAAGGCTCACAAACATCTATTAAAAACTAGACGGCTCTCAAAGATAATCTATTCAAACAAGAAGGCTCTCAAAGATCATCTATTTAAACACAAGAAGGCTCACAAACATATATTAAAAACAAGAAGGCTCTCAAAGATAATCTATTAAAACAAGAAAGCTCTCAAAGATCATCAATTAAACACAAGAAGGCTCTCAAAGATCATCTATTCAACACAAGAAGGCTCTCAAAGATCATCTATTAAACTCAAATGCCTGCTCTGCTGTGGTAAGGCAGCAGAATGTGTGCTTGTGATGTGGACCAGTGATTGAGACCAGCTGCACAACTTTAACACACACACACACACACACACACACACACACACACACACACACACACACACACACACACACACACACACACACACACACACACACACACGCACACACAAGTATGTGTGTGTGTGGGAGGGATTCCCTGCTTGTGTTTGGCAGGAGTGAGTCAGTGACCTCAAATCACATCTTCTTCCCAACATTCTGCAAAGTACTGGAAACTTCTACTCACTACTACTGGCACAACACTACTTCAAAGTACTTCCAAGTACTCCTCACACTACACTACTTGGACTAATAAAGTACTCCTCACAGTACAGTACTCGAAGTAGAAAAGTACTCCTCACAGTACAGTAGTCAAAGTAGAAAAGTATTCCTCACAGTACAGTACTCATAGTAGAAAAGTACTCCTCACAGTACAGTACTCAAAGTAGAAAAGTACTCCTCACAGTTTCAGCCTATTAATACTTGTACTTTTACACACTCAGCCTCTTAATATGTGTACTACTTGTACTTGAAACACAGTATTACTACATTATTGGGTGTTATACTTTCATAAGAAGTACTACAAACACAGTATTACTACATTATTTGGTGTTATATTCCCATCATAAAAAGTACTACAAAACACAGTATTACTACATTATTGGGTGTTATGTTCCCATCTTAAGAAGTACTATAAAACACAGTATTACTACATTATTGGGTGTTATGTTCCCATTTTAAAAAGTACTATAAAAGACAGTATTACTACATTATTAAGTGTGTTATTCCCATCTTAAGAAGTACTATAAAGCACAGTATTACTACATCATTAGGTGTTATATTCCCATTTTAATAAGTACTGTAAAACACAGTATTACTACATTATTGAGTGTTATATTGCCATCATAAGAAGTACTATAAAACACAGTATTACTACATTATTGGGTGTTATGTTCCCATTTTAAAAATTACTATAAAATACAGTATTACTACATTATTAAGTGTGGTATTCCCATCTTAATAAGTACTATAAAACATAGTATTACTACATTATTAAGTGTGGTATTCCCATCTTAAGAAGTACTATAAAACATAGTATTACTACATTATTGAGTGTTATATTCCCATCATAAGAAGTACTATAAAACACAGTATTACTACAATATGTGGTGTTTTGTTCCCATTTTAAAAAGTACTATAAAACACAGTATTACTACAATATGTGGTGTTATGTTCCCATCTGAAGAAGTACTATAAAACACAGTATTACTACATTATTAGGTGTTATATTCCCATTTTAAGAAGTACTATAAAACCCAGTATTAGCACAATATTAGGTGTTATGTTCTCATCTTAAGAAGTACTATAAAACACAGTACTACTACATTATTGCAGCACAAGTTGGTGTATTTTGATTGCTCAGAGCTTGCTCAAAAGCACTCGGGCAGGACTAAATTCTTCAAAGGTGTCTTTTGTGTTCTGCTGACGGGCCACCAGGGGGCGCAGTGATCTTGCTATGATATGCTGTGATGTAGAAAATGCCAGTAAAGATCTTCATCATCTCGTGAGTCCAATGAGCCTTCTAGAACTTTCCGTGCCCTAATGAAATCCACGGGAGACATATTTCCTCGGTCACATGACGCAGCTCACGTTTGATTGGCTGCTGCAGGTCACATGACGGGCGTGGTCGAATAGAAGAACTAGTAAATAGGGTCTCAGCCATTAAAGTGTAAAAATAAGTCATGTATGAATATTTGTTTCACCTTTAACGTTTCAATATCTTTGGATGAACTTCATATCCATTCTTTGACACAAAGTTTTTTTTTAAATGTAACGTTTTTTTTCCAAAGAACCCCATTTTAAAAAAGTTTTAAAAATAAAAAAAATCACACTAAAGATCCCTGGGACCCAAAAAGGCCTCGGTTATTAAAATGTTTAAAATTAGTCATTTATTAATATATTTTTTTTAACTTTCAATGCTCAAATATATATAGCTCAACTTAAGATCTATCCTTTGACATAAAGGTTTTTTTTTTTTTTTAAGTTTCTTGTCCTTTTTCCCCCCCAAAGAAACCCATTTTTATGGCAAAAGTGCATAATATGCAACATTTATCCAAAATATTTTTCAAAGTGAAATATTGGATTTTCAGTAATTAAAGCCTAAAGTAGGTCATTAATTCATAACAGCATTGATTTTGATCAATTATTATTTTTTGACCAACGGCAGTAAAAATAATAAAATAAATAACAATAAAAATAATATATATATATATATATATATATATATATATATATATATATATATATATATATATATATATATATATATATATATATATATATATATATATATATATATGTATATATATATATGTATATATATATATTTTTTAAATATATATATATATATATATATATATATATATATATATATATATATATATATATATATATAAATATATATATATATATATATATATATATATATATATATATATATATATATATATATATATATATATATATATATATATATATATATGCATGATATTAATGATTGATAAAATTATTTGAGGACATTTTTGCATATCATGCGGTTTTACCATACAAAGCAGTTTCATTAGAAAAAAATAAGAGACTTAAAAAAAATTAAAAACTTATGTCAAAGGATGGATCTTAAGTTGAGCTATATATATTTAAGCATTGAAAGTAAAAAAAAAAAATTAATAAATGACTCATTTGAAGCATATTAATGATCGAGGCCCTTTTGGGTCCCAGGGATCTTTAGTGTAATTTTATATATATATATATATATATATATATATATATATATATATATATATATATATATATATATATATATATATATATATATATATATATATATATATATATATATATATATATTCCAAAGACATGCACCTGGGGATAAGTTGATTGGCAACACTAAATTGGCCCTAGTGTGTGGATGTGAGTGTGAATGTTGTCTGTCTATCTGTGTTGGCCCTGCGATGAGGTGGCGACTTGTCCAGGGTGTACCCCGCCTTCCGCCCGATTGTAGCTGAGATAGGCTCCAGCGCCCCCGCGACCCCAAAGGGAATAAGCGGTAGAAAATGGATGGATGGATGGATATATATATATATATATATATATATATATATATATATATATATATATATATATATATATATATATATATGTATATGTATATTTGCATATATATATATATATATATATACACATATATATATATATATATATATATTCATTTTTCAAAATTTGAATATTTAGTAATTTAATAAGTTATTGGAGCCGTAAATATGTTAATAATTCATAACAGCATTGATTTTGCTTTTTTTTTTTTTTTTTACATAGAAAAGTTAAAAAAATTAAAAAAAGATCACACTAAGATCCCAGGGACACAAAAAGGCCTCGATCATTACAATATTTAAAATTAGTCATTTATTAATATTTTTTTAACTTTCAATCCTTAAATATATATAGCTCAACTTAAGATCCATCCTTTGACATAAAGTTATTAATTTATTTAAGTTTCGTCTCCTTTTTTCCCCCAAAGAAACCCATTTTTATGGCAAAACTGCATAATATGCAACATTTATCCAAAACATTTTTCAAACTAGAATATTGGATTTTGATTATGTTTAAGTAATTGGAGCCTTAAGTAGGTCATTAATTCATAACAGCATTGATTTTTTTTTTTTTTTTTTTTTTTTAACATCGACAGTTACAAAAAACCCACAAAAAAACCCACTAAAAATCTCTGGGACCCAAAAGGGGCTTGGTCATTAAAATGTTTAAAATGAGTCATTTATTAATATATTTTTTTCAACTTTCAATGCTGAAATATATATAGCTCAACTTAAGACTCAACATATTTATTTTAAGTTTCTTGTTTTTTCCCCAATGAAATCCTTTTATATGGTAAAACCGCATAAAATGCAAAAATTTCCCCAAATAATTTTTCAAAATTTTATATTTAGTAATTTAGTAAGTAATTGGAGCTGTAAATATGTTAATAATTCATTACAGCATTGATTTTGATTCCCTATTATTTTTGGAACATCGACAACTTTCAATTTATAGTTCAACTTAAGATCCATCCTTTGACATAAAGTTTGAATTTTTTTAAAGGTTTTTTTTGTCTTTTTTTTCCTCCAAAGAAACCCATTTTTTATGGCAAAACTACATAATATGCACCATTATCCAAAACATTTTTCAAAGTGGAATCCTTTGATTATGTTTAACCTACTCAGTGGTTAGAGTGTCCGCCCTGAGTTCGGTAGGTTGTGAGTTCAAACCCCGGCCGAGTCATACCAAAGACTATAAAAATGGGACCCATTACCTCCCTGCTTGGCACTCAGCATCAAGGGTTGGAATTGGGGGTTAAATCACCAAAAAATGATTCCTGGGCGCGGCCACCGCTGCTGCTCACTGCTCCCCTCACCTCCCAGGGGGTGAACAAGGGGATGGGTCAAATGCAGAGGACAAATTTCACCGCACCTAGTGTGTGTGTGACAATCATTGGTACTTTAACTTAACTTAATTTTGACATACTATACATTACCTTTTGCACTATATTAATGTATATTATTATGTGTTGTCAACTTTGTACTTTTTTTTATTATTATTATTTTTTTATGTAAATAAATAAATAAATGAAAAAAAAAAATACAAAGAACTATAACTTAAGTTTTAGTAAGTATTCGAAGCCGTAAATGTGTTAATAATTCATAACAACATCGATTTTGATTCATTATTATTTCAACATCATTGAAAAAAATTACACTATAGGCCCGTGGGACCCAAGAGGGTCTCAGTCATTGAAGTATTTAAAATAAGTCATTTTAATAATAATTTTTCCACTTTCAATGCTCGAATGTCTACAATTAAAGTAAAACATTGTAAACCAAATAATGATCAAAAACATTATATTTACAAACATTTTCATGAAACGTTTTGCGGAAAAATATCGTAATTTTACAGATTTTTTACTAAATTATTAAGATCAATCACCTTTAATGAAGTGACGATGCAAACAGTTCTGCAGAAAAATACCTTTATTCTAGATTGTTAGTATGGACATGGACTTTTATATAACAAGCTACATATTTAATGAAAAATAATTACTGTAATCTGACATGAATTTGAAAGTAATTGAAGAAAACAGAAAATGCTATGTATAATTAATTTGGTATTTTTCTGTAAAAAAAAAAATAGAAATATACATAGTTTGTCATTACTGGCATATTACTTAAAATAACAGGCGGATTGTTTATTTACAGATAATGTATTCAATTCTACAGTTTTATAAAATATTTAAAAAAAAAAAAAATTACTGTAGAAATTTAGAGTAAATTAACCATTTTTTTTACAGTGTACATCAACTTCAGTTTCATGCGTTTATTATAAGTTTTGAAGTAAACCCCCCTACCCTTTAGGGCGTTTCTTATTGGTGCTCCCCTCTTTGGAAATGAAGCTGCAGTTGCGGCTCTCACACGCAGGGGGCGCCACCCCTCCAGCAAATCACTTGATTTTAAACCCCCAAAATGCCAAAGAACAAACTTTTTGCGCCAACAAAACAACTTTGACTTCTTCCTCCGCAATTATTTTCGTACAGGGCTCACTTTTACCAACAAACCCCCCCTTCCCCCCAATTCCCCCCTCCACCCCTCACCTTGACCACGTCGTCGTTGATCTGCTTGGGGTCGCGGTTGACCAGGTCGATCTCCTTGTTGTGCACGTCGTCCATCATGGACTTCTCGTTCATGCTGTCGTTGTCCATGTCCTCCTTTTGCTCCTCCTTGTTGTTGGGCTTGTAGATGTTGCCTTGCTTGCGGATGAACGGAGAGTGCGCGCACTCCTGTCTCGGAAAGAGAGAGAGAGAGTGGGGGGGGAGAGAGAGAGAGGGAGAGAGAGAGAGAGGGGTTTACAGCGCCACACCCTCAAAGCAGCCGCAGGGGTGCTGGATTGGATGCGTCATGCGTAATTACGCAGCGCAACTCTTTAATAAACATTTATAACTTTATACAACTTTTATTAAACAAGCAAAACATTTTTAAAAAAAGCATCTGCAAACTTTTAAGTTTCATCAAAGGCGAAGAAGAAGAAAAAAAACAAAAACGCGTCCTTTCCGCGCGTAAAAGCGCCGCCCGGTCAGCCTGCGTCGCGTCCCCTGCTACCGTCCGTTGCTGCAAAAATGACAAGCGCGCGTCCCCCTGCTTTGATGATGTCATCGACCCCCCCCCCCCCCCCTCCACTCAAGGGTCCCACGTGCCTCCCTTCCACCCGCCACACCTCCACCCCACCAGTTCGCTTTCACGCACGAAAAATACGCGCAACATTCCGCGAAGCAAGAGTTCCTCACAAAAAAACACGCGCGGCTCGCACCGGCGCGCTAATTGTTCCCTCAGCCCGGTGTCACATGACGTCACTACAAAACTACGAAAAGTGGACAAAAATGCGCGTTGTTTTTTTTTGTGTTTTTTTTTTTTACCTCCTCGGTGCGCTTCAGTCCTCCTGCCATCTTGTCCTCCGTGGAATGGAACCGGCAACGCACCGAAAAGGGAAGCCAAAATGGGAGGAGGTGAGGTAGGGGTGGAGGGGGGTGGTGATTTATTCCCACTCAACGTGACTAGAATGATACTGAAACCAGAAGTAAATCAGGACTAACCCTGTTAATTCTCCCTCCCTGTGCTGCGTGTGTGTGTGTGTGTGTGTGTATAGGTGTGTGTGTGGGGGTGTTGGCGTGGAATAAGAAGAACAAGAAGCTTCTTGTTGCTGCAAGCTGAGCGTTAATTGGAAGAGAGGACGTGTTGCTGCAGCACGTGCAAAAACTTCGACTGCACACGTTATATGTCACCAGAGAGGCTTTTATTGTGGAGGAGACACAAAAACTTAAGTCTCCTTTCAAAAACAGAAAAGGCAACAATATTATTCTCGTGACGAGAAAAAAGTGAGTTATGTGGGGTGGGGGGGGGGGTCCTTTATTTTCAAACATTAATACTGGAATATTACATGGAAAATGTTCTGGAAATATAATATTAAACGAAAAAGGAAGTAAAATGTACGGAGCCCCTAAAGGGACATGGGGGAATTTATTTTTGTATAATTTTTTTTATTTTTTATTTTTTTTTAGACATGTATCTCATGCGCACGAAAAACTTTTTTATAAATTTATTTTTAAAAAAACCATATTTTTTTATAATTTTTATTTTTATTTTTATTTTTTTAGACATGTATCTCTGTACTGTAAACTTTTTATAAATTAATAAAAAATAAAATTATTTTTTTATTTTTTTATTTTTTATTTTTTTTAGACATGTATCTCGTGCGCAGGAGAAAGTTGCTCGTGCGCACGAGATACATGTCTAAAAAATAAAATAAAATAAATTATGTTTTTATTTTTATTTATAACTTTATAAAAAGTTTCTCGTGCGCATGAGATACATGTCTAAAAATTTTTATAATAATACAAAAATAATAAAAAATACAATTTCCCCCATGTCCTTTTAGGGGCTCTGTAAAAATGTTATAAAGTTAAAAGAAAGAAAAAAATGCCCTATCAAAATAAAATGTAAGGTTGTAAAAATCTGGATAGTCCATCCATCCATCCATCTTCTTCCGCTTATCCGAGGTCGGGTCGCGGGGGCAGCAGCTTAAGCAGGGAAGCCCAGACTTCCCTCTCCCCAGCCACTTCGTCCAGCTCTTCCTGTGGGACCCCGAGGCGTTCCCAGGCCAGCCGGGAGACATAGTCTTCCCAACGTGTCCTGGGTCTTCCCCACGGCCTCCTACCGGTGGGACGTGCCCTAAACACCTCCCTAGGGAGGCGTTCGGGTGGCATCCTGACCAGATGCCCGAACCACCTCATCTGGCTCCTCTCGATGTGGAGGAGCAGCGGCTTTACTTTGAGCTCCTCCCGGATGGCAGAGCTTCTCACCCTATCTCTAAGGGAGAGCCCCGCCACCCGGCGGAGGAAACTCATTTCGGCCGCTTGTACCCGTGATCTTGTCCTTTCGGTCATAACCCAAAGCTCATGACCATAGGTGAGGATGGGAACATAGATCGACCGGTAAATTGAGAGCTTTGCCTTCCGGCTCAGCTCCTTCTTCACCACAACGGATCGATACAGCGTCCGCATTACTGAAGACGCCGCACGATCCACTCTTCCCCCACTCGTGAACAAGACTCCGAGGTACTTGAACTCCTCCACTTGGGGCAAGATCTCCTCCCCAACCCGGAGATGGCACTCCACCCTTTTCCGGGCGAGAACCATGGACTCGGACTTGGAGGTGCTGATTCTCATCCCAGTCGCTTCACACTCAGCTGCGAACCGATCCAGTGAGAGCTGAAGATCCTGGCCAGATGAAGCCATCAGGACCACATCATCTGCAAAAAGCAGAGACCTAATCCTGCAACCACCAAACCAGATCCCCTCAACGCCTTGACTGCGCCTAGAAATTCTGTCCATAAAAGTTATGAACAGAATCGGTGACAAAGGGCAGCCTTGGCGGAGTCCAACCCTCACTGGAAACGTGTCCGACTTACTACCGGCAATGCGGACCAAGCTCTGGCACTGATCATACAGGGAGCGGACTGCCACAATCAGACAGTCCGATACCCCGTACTCTCTGAGCACTCCCCACAGGACTTCCCGAGGGACACGGTCGAATGCCTTCTCCAAGTCCACAAAACACATGTAGACTGGTTGGGCAAACTCCCATGCACCCTCAAGGACCCTGCCGAGAGTATAGAGCTGCTCCACAGTTCCACGACCAGGACGAAAACCACACTGTTCCTCCTGAATCCGAGGTTCGACTATCCGGCGTAGCCTCCTCTCCAGTACACCTGAATAGACCTTACCGGGAAGGCTGAGGAGTGTGATCCCACGATAGTTAGAACACACCCTCCGGTTCCCCTTCTTCAAGAGAGGAACCACCACCCCGGTCTGCCAATCCAGAGGTACCGCCCCCGATGTCCACGCGATGCTGCAGAGTCTTGTCAACCAAGACAGCCCCACAGCATCCAGAGCCTTAAGGAACTCCGGGCGGATCTCATCCACCCCCGGGGCCTTGCCACCGAGGAGCTTTTTAACTACCTCAGCAACCTCAGCCCCAGAAATAAGAGAGCCCACCACAGACTCCCCAGGCACTGCTTCCTCATAGGAAGACGTGTTGGTGGGATTGAGGAGGTCTTCGAAGTATTCCCTCCACCGATCCACAACATCCGCAGTCGAGGTCAGCAGAACACCATCCTCACCATACACGGTGTTGATAGTGCACTGCTTCCCCTTCCTGAGGCGGCGGATGGTGGACCAGAATTGCTTCGAAGCCGTCCGGAAGTCGTTTTCCATGGCCTCACCGAACTCCTCCCATGTCCGAGTTTTTGCCTCTGCGACCGCTGAAGCCGCACACCGCTTGGCCTGTCGGTACTTGTCCGCTGCCTCAGGAGTCCTATGAGCCAAAAGAACCCGATAGGACTCCTTCTTCAGCTTGACGGCATCCCTCACCGCCGGTGTCCACCAACGGGTTCTAGGATTACCGCCACGACAAGCACCAACTACCTTGCGGCCACAGCTCCAATCAGCCGCCTCGACCAGCACCTCCCTCGTGACATGTTCAAAGTTCTTCCGGAGGTGGGAATTGAAACTCTCTCTGACAGGAGACTCTGCCAGACGTTCCCAGCAAACCCTCACAATGCGTTTGGGCCTGCCAGGTTCTGTCCGGCATCCTCCCCCACCATCGCAGCCAACTCACCACCAGGTGGTGATCGGTAGAAAGCTCCGCCCCTCTCTTCACTTGAGTGTCCAAAACATGAGGCCGCAAATCCGATGACACAACTACAAAGTCGATCATGGAACTCCGGCCTAGGGTGTCCTGGTGCCAAGTGCACATATGGACACCCTTATGTTTGAACATGGTGTTCGTTATGGACAATCTGTGACGAGCACAAAAGTCCAATAACAAAACACCGCTCGGGTTCAGATCCGGGCAGCCATTCTTCCCAATCACGCCTCTCCAGGTTTCACTGTCGCTGCCAACATGAGCATTGAAGTCCCCCAGTAGAACGAGGGAATCACCCGGGGGAGCACTCTCAAGTACTCCCTCGAGTGAATCCAAAAAGGGTGGGTACTCTGAGCTGCGGTTTGGCGCGTAAGCGCAAACCACAGTCAGGACCCGTCCCCCCACCCGAAGGCGAAGGGAAGCTACCCTCTCGTCCACCGGGTTGAACTCCAATGTACAGGCTCTGAGCCGGGGGGAAACAAGAATTGCCACCCCAGTCCGTCGCCTCTCACTGCCGGCAACGCCAGAGTGGAAGAGAGTCCAGCCCCTCTCGAGAGAACTGGTTCCAGAGCCCTTGCTGTGCGTTGAAGTGAGTCCGACTATATCTAGCCGGAACTTCTCCACCTCGCGCACTAGCTCAGGCTCCTTCCCCCCCAGCGAGGTGACGTTCCACGTCCCAAGAGCTAGCTTCTGTAGCCGAGGATCGGACCGCCAAGTGCCCTGCCCTCGGCTGCCGCCCAGCTCACATCACACCCGACCTCTATGACCCCTGCTATGGGTGGTGAGTCCATTGGAGGGGGGACCCACGTTGCCTCTTCGGGCTGTGCCCGGCCGGGCCCCATGGGGACAGGCCCGGCCACCAGGCGCTCGCCATCGTGCCCCACCTCCGGGCCTGGCTCCAGAGGGGGGCCCCGGTGACCCGCGTCCGGGCAAGGGAAATCTGGGTTCCTTGTTTGTTTTATTCATAAAGGTCTTCGAGCTGCTCTTTGTCTGATCCCTCACCTAGGACCAGTTTGTCTTGGGAGACCCTACCAGGGGGCATAAAGCCCCCGGACAACATAGCTCCTAGGATCATTGGGACACGCAAACTCCTCTACCACGTTAAGGTGGCAGCTCAGAGAGGAGAATCTGGATAGTATGCATAAAAAATATTGTTTGGAGAAAAAGAAACCTATTTTAAAAAAGTTTAAAAAAAAAAAAAAAATCACACTAAAGATCCCAGAGACCCAAAAGAGCCTCGGTCATTAAAATGTTGAAAATTAGTCATTTATGAATATATATTTTTTACTTTCAATGCTTAAATATATATATATATATATATATATATATATATATATATATATATATATATATATATATATATATATATATATATATATATATATAGCTCAACTTAAGATCCATCCTTTGACATAAAGCTTTTAATTTATTTAAGTTTCGTGTCCTTTTTCCTCCCAAAGAAACCCATTTTTATGGCAAAACTACATAATATGCAACATTTATCCAAAACATTTTTCAAAGTGGAATATTGGATTTTGATTATGTTTAAGTAATTGGAGCTTTAAGTAGGTCATTAATTCATAACAGCATTGATTTTGGTTCATTATCATTTTTTGAACATCGACAGTTACAAATAAAAATAAAAACAAAACACACTAAAGATCCCTGGGACCCAAAAGGGTCATTAAAATGTTTAAAATTAGTAATTTATTAATATTTTTTTAACTTTCAATGCTTGAATATATATAGCTCAACTTAAGACTTAAGATATTAGTTTTAAAATTAAACGAAAAAAGGAAGTAAAATGTCTTAAAGTTAAAAGAAAAAAGTATGCACTAGCAAAATATGATGTAAGGTTGTAAAAATCGGGATATTATGCATAAAAAAATATTGTTTGGAGAAAAAGTAGGCCCTCTAAAATCACTGTATTTTCCGGACCATAGGGCGCACTGCCGATGAATGGTCTATTTAAAAAAAAAAATCTTTTTTCATATATAAGGCACACCGGATTATAGGGCGCATTAAAGAAGTCATATTATTTTTATTTTTTTTCTAAATGTAAAATACTTCCTTGTGGTCTACATAACATGTAATGGTGGTTCTTTGGTCAAAATGTTGCATAGATGATGTTTTACACATCATCTTCAAGCCGCTTTCTGACAGTCGTTTCCGGATGCGCCGTTTTGTGGGTGGGTCTTATTTACGTGGCTCACCTTCGACAACGTCTTCTCCCCGTCATCTTTGTTGTAGCGGTGTAGCGTGCAAGGACGGGAGTGGAAGAAGTGTCAAAAGATGGAGATAACTGTTTTAATGACATTCAGACTTTACTTGGGCCGCTATAGCTCGGTTGGAAGAGTGGCCGTGCCAGCAACTTTAAGGCCATATAAATATAATTCACTTCAATCAATAACGGAGCAGCATCTCCTCATCAATGTTATGAGTGCATGTTTATGAAATGCAATATTTACTTTGCTAAGAAAAAGAATAAATCATTTAATATTCATGTTTGGTAAGCGATGAGAGGTCGGCCATCTTGGAAAGGTGCAGGAGCTTCTACTAAAGGAGGAGACTTGGACGCCATCTTGGACAAAGTCAGCAGTTTGATGAAAGGGATGATGTCATCATAATCATAACCGTAATCGTAATGACAATCGTAATAACAATCATAATCACAATCGCAATCACAATAACTAAAAATCATAATCACAATCATGATCACAATCATAATCACAATCACAATCATAACAATAATTCCAATCCCAATAATAATCATAATCACAATCATAATCACAATTATAATCATAATCTCAATACCAATCATAATCACAATCGCAATCACAATATCTAATAATCATAATCACAATCACAATCATAATCAAAAATAATAATCCAAATCATAATCATAATCACAATATCAATCATAATCATAATCACAATCGCAATCACAATAACTAATAATCATAATCATAATCACAATCATGATCACAATCATAATCACAATCATAATCACAATCATGATCACAATAGCAATCACAATCACAATCATAATCATAATCACAATCATAATCACAATCATAATCCCAATACCAATCATAATCATAATCACAATTGCAATCACAATAACTAATAATCATAATACAATCACAATCATAATCACAATCATAACAATAATCCCAATAATAATCATAATCACAATCATAATCACAATACCAATCAAAATCATAATAACAATCACAATCACAATAATTAATAATCATAATCACAATCATGATCACAATTATAATCACAATACCAATCATAATCACAATCACAATACCAATCATAATCACAATCACAATCATAATCACAATCATAATCATAATCATAATAATAATCCCAATCATAATCATAATCACAATAATAATCATAATCACAATACCAATCATAATCACAATTACCATCACAATCACAGTTATAATCCCAATCCCAATCATAATCCCGATCACAATCCAATCCCAATCATAATAATAATCCCAATCTTAATCATAATCACAGTCACAATCACAATCATACTAATAATCCCAATCCCAATAATAATCATAAACATAATCACAATCACAATCACAATAACAATAATAATAATAATAATAATAATCCCAATCACAATCATAATCACATTCACAGTCACAATAAGAATCACAGTCACAGTCACAATGACAGTAACAGTCACAATCAAAATCACAGTCACAATCACAATCACAATCACAGTCACAGTCACAGTTACAGTCACAATGACAGTAACAGTCACAATCACAGTCACAGTCACAATCAGAATCACAGTCAAAATCACAGTCACAGTCACATTCACAGTCACAGTCACAATAAGAATCACAGTCACAATCACAGTCTCAATTACAGTCACAATCACAGTCACAGCCACAGTCACAATGACAGTAACAGTCACAATCAGAATCACAATCACAGTCACAATCACAGTCACAATCAGAATCACAGTCAAAATCACAGTCACATTCACAGTCACAGTCACAATAGGAATTACAGTCACAATCACAGTCACAGTCACAGTAACAGTCACAGTCACAGTCACAGTCACAGTCACAGTCACAATTGATAGTTTGATGGACTGTCATGTTCCCGTTCAGTCGCTGGTTTGAACGTCAACCCTTGAGCAAATCTTGGCGGCGCTTTGAAAGAAAGGCGTGAGAAAAAGGTCCATGCAGCTCGTCCACAGGCGCCGTGCTGACGGCAGCAGAAGCAGGAAGCTCCTGATGGCGGGCGTCGCCAACCTGGGGGGTCAAAGGTCAACAAACGTTACCTGGGGGACAGAAATAACGTATTTTTGGTTTTAAAGATCCCTATTGTTTTTTAAACAGAACGTATATACGGTTTTAAAGATCCTATTGATTTTTAAACATAACTTATATACGGTTTTAAAGACCCCTATTGATTTTTAAACAGAACTTATATACGGTTTTAAAGACCCCTATTGATTTTTAAACAGAACTTATATACGGTTTTAAAGATCCCTATTGATTTTTAAACAGAACTTATATACGGTTTTAAAGATACCTATTGATTTTTAAACACAACTTATTTACAGATTTAAAGATCCCTATTGATTTTTTAAACATAACTTATTATTGGTTTTAAAGATCCCTATTAATTTTCAAACAAAACTTATATATATGGTTTTAAAGATCCCTATTGATTTTTAAACAGAACTTATTCACTGATTTAAAGATCCTTATTGATTTTCAAACAAAACTTATTTACAGATTTAAAGATCCCTATTGATTTTCAAACAAAACACATTTACAAATTTAAAGATCCCTATTGATTTTTAAATAGAACATACTTACAGGTTGAAAGATCCCTATTGATTTTCAAACAAAACCTAGTTACAGATTTAAAGATCCCTACTGATTTTTATCAACACTTATTTACAAATTTAAAGCTCTCTATTGCATTTTAAACAGAACGTACTTACAGGTTGAAAGATCCCTATTGATTTTTTAACAAAACGTATTTACAGATTTAAAGAACCCTATTGATTTTTTAACAAAACATGTTTACAAATTTAAAGATCCCTATTGTTTTTTAAACAAAACTTATTTACGAATTAAAAGATCCCTATTGATTTTTAAACAAAACCTATTTACAGTTTTAAGATCCCTATTGGTTTATAAACATCATTTATTAACAGATTTAAAGATCATTATTCATTTTAAACAGAACTTATTCATAGATTTAAAGATCCCCATTAATTTTGAATGAGCAAATATATACAGTTTTAAAGATCCATATTGATTTTTAAACAGAATCTATTTACAGATTTAAAGATCCCTATTGATTTTGTAGGACATCCAACACATGATGGTCGAGATGTCAAAGGTCAAATTTCTCCTCCAATCAACTTAAAAACGTCTCTACTCCAAAGCAAGAATATTATTGATTGTAAAAAGTTTCTGAAACTTCAACAAGAACTCTATTGTTTTTGCAGGCTATCCACCACAAGATGAACGAGAAACAAAAGATCAAAGTTGAATCGGCAGTTCCTTTTCCACAGCAAGAACCCTATTGGTTTTGTAGAACATCCTAGTTTACTTCCAAGCTCAGTCTCTTTGTCTAACATTCACTACAGTGGTCTTTAAGATGAGAGGAAGAACTCTATTGTTTTTGAAGGATATCTAACCACACGACTAATGAGGTCAAAGGTCAAACCGGAAAAGATTTCTTGCTAATCGTCAACCAATCTTTTAGTGTTAGCCTTCATGTCGGCCCGAGCAAGAACCCTTTTGATTTTGAGGGACATCCTGACATTTTGGAGGTAGTTAAGGTTAGAGGTCACAATCAGCATGAGAACTCTATTGTTTTTTTTTTATGTTGATCCAACACAAGGTCATTTCCTAACTTCTCTTTAAATCCTTTACTGAAATAAGGCAAGAACCCGATTGATTTTTTTCCCAACAGATAAGACTTTGAAAGGTCGAAATTTCCATCAAACTTTTTTCTACATAAAGAGCACTATTGATCTTGTCCACCATTCCAAAAGTTCTATTTACACTCTTTCAGCAAACATTGCCGCGCTAACGCTAACGGCTAACGGCTAACTTGTTTTCCATCCTTCTGGAACATTCCCCACTTCCTCTTTGTTTCCCGCGTGTCACTTCCTGTCCCCGCCCTGGAGCCGCCAGCCGCTGGGACTCTCTCGCTCCAACATGGCGGCGGGGTGGAGAGGGTCATGTGACGTGCCTGAAGAATGTTCCAGTGAGGAGAAAAAGTTCCAGAAGCTTTTTTTTTTGCACCTGTGCGCCAACTTTCCACTATTTGGCAGGTGTTTTCCTCAAAGGTAAACAATGACATCACTATTTGGCAGGTATTTTACTCAAGTGTAAACAATGACATCACTATTTGGCAGGTATTTTACTCAAGTGTAAACAATGACATCACTATTTGGCAGGTATTTTACTCAAGTGTAAACAATAGGAGCACTATTTGGCAGGTGTTTTCTTCAAGTGTGGACAATGGGAGCACTATTTGGCAGGTGTTTTCCTCAAGTGTGGACAATGGGAGCACTATTTAGCAGGTGTTTTCCTCAAGTGTAAACAATGACAGCACTATTTGGCAGGTATTTTACTCAAGTGTAAAAAATGGGAGCACTATTTGGCAGGTGTTTTCCTCAAGTGTAAAAATGGGAGCACTATTTGGAAGGTGTTTTCCTCAAGTGTAACAATGACAGCACTATTTGGCAGGTGTTTTTCTCAAGTGTAAACAATGACAGCACTATTTGGCAGGTGTTTTCCTCAAGTGTAAACAATGACAGCACTATTTGGCAGGTGTTTTACTCCAGTGTAAAAATGGGAGCACTATTTGGAATTTGGAAGGTGTTTTCCTCAAGTGTGGACAATGGGAGCACTATTTGGCAGGTGTTTTCCTCAAGTGTAAACAATGACAGCACTATATACTGTGGATATATATATATATATATATATATATATATATATATATATATATATATATATATATATATATATATATATATATATATATATCCACATATATATATATATATATATATATATATATATATATATATATATATATATATATATATATATATATATATATACTTGTAAAATCTAAATTTTAACCTCAGAATATTTGAATTTCATTCTCTTAAAATATGTTTTAAAAATTCATAAAACTATGTTATTCTTCTCAGATCAATTTTTGAACCTCATAATATTTAGAATTAATTATCTTAAAATATTTTATTTTTTCAGAATAATATATTTATATTCTTGTCAAATATATGCATAATTTTTTTTAAAATCAAAACATGCTTTATTCTTGTAATTTTCTGTAATATTTCAAATGAACTATGATTAAATAACTTTTTTTTTTTAAATCATTTTTTTAACTTTAACTTGTTAAAATTAGTTAATTGTTTCTGTTTCTGGCAATATTTGGAGTTCCTTCTGATAAAATAAACATTTAAAAAATGTATTTCTGTGATTAAGTAACATTTTTCTTGTGATTTTTGGACTTCTTGCATGTGATGGCGCTCACCCAAAATATGAATAATATTAATAACAATAATAATATTACTAAAAGCAGTAATAATAATAATAATAGTAACGATAATACTACTACTACTAGTAGTAGTAATAATAATCATAATAACAATAATATTACTAGTAGTAGTAATAATAATAATCATAGTAATAATAACGATAATACTACTACTAATAGTAGTAATAATTATAATAATAATAGCAGTAGTAATAATAATAATAATAATAATATTAACGATAATAATATTAACGATAATATTACTAATAGTAGTAGTAATAATAATAATAATAACGATAATAAAATTACTAATAGTAATAATAATAATAATAATAGTAATAATAATAACGATAATACTACTACTAATAGTAGTAATAATTATAATAACAATAGTAGTAGTAGTAATAATAATAATAACGATTATAATATTACTAATAATAGTAATAATAATAATAATAACGAAAATATTACTACTAATAGTAGTAGTAATAATAATAATAATAGTAACAATAATTATGATTACTAATAATACTAATAATAATAATAATTATTACTAATAGTAGTAGTAATAACAATAATAATAACAATAATACTATTACTAATAGTAGTAATAATAATAATAATAATGATAATAACGAAAATACTACTACTAATAGTAGGAATAATAATAATAATAATAATAATAATAATAGTAACAATAATTATTATTTCTAATAGTAGTAATAATAATAATAATAATAACAACAATAATAATATTACTAATAGTAGTAATAATAATAATAATAATAATAATATTCATAATAATAATAATAATAATAATAATAATAATAATAATAATAATAATAATAATAATAATAATAACGATAATACTATACTACTAATAGTAGTAGTAATAAAAAATGTATTGCAGACATATTTTGCGTCCTACCAGACGTGGACGAGGCCGAGCATGGCGAAGAAGAGGCCGAGGATGAAGGCCACCGGCACGGCCAGCAGGACGCTGATGACTCGGTAGAAGAGGAACCTGACCAGGTGGAAGAGGGCGTGGCTAAAGATCCACACCTTGTCGGAGCTCCTCACGGACGGTGGCTCGGCGATGACGTCATCGAAGTCCACCTGTCGCCACGCGGGATAGAGTCAGTGTGACATGACGGACATAGTGACGTCACACCCGTCTTTGACGACATTTACGGCGGCGAAAAGCGGACTTTTCCCGCCAAAAGTCTACCTTTAGGTGCGCATTGATGTGGTTCGGGTCTCGGTCCGCCCTGGCAGCGAACTCTTTGCCCCTCTTCTTGTGGTCCAGAACTGGCTGGAAGTTCTTGTCCAAGCCGTCCTCGTCCATCAGAATCCTGGTGTCACGTGTGTCCTCCTCCACGCCCATCTTGCTTCCCGCCCGCACCTCCTATAGTCCTCCTGGTTCTGCTCCTGGTTCTGCTCCTGGTTCTGCTGCTGGTTCTGCTGCACGGAGGGCGCTCATTTAGCAGCACAGAAGCTGACAGAAGCAAGTAGAAGCAAGTAGAAGCGAGAGAAGAACTCCGCCCAGAACGCGCGCAGCCACGTGCACGGATGGACACCTTTTCACACCTGTATATGCAAAACACACATGCTTATAAACATAACAATAATGTTCTTTACATTTTATTATTTTCATTTGTTTGCTGAAACGTGGACATGAAAAAAATAAAAAATAAAAAATAAAATAAATAAATTATATATATATACATATATATTTTTTATTTTTTTATTTTATTTTTTTCCAAGAATAGGCTATGTATGTATATATATGTATATATATATATATATATATATATATATATATATATATATATATATATATATATATATATATATATATATATATATATATATATATATATATATATATATATATATATATATATATATATATATATATAAAAATCACAAGACTATTTCATCTCTACAGGCCAGAGATGAAATAGTCTTTTGATTTTTTTCCCACACATACATATATTGCGCTCTACTACGGTATCGAGCACTATTTTTTGGATAACCTTATTAAGACATATATATATATATATATATATATATATATATATATATATATATATATATATATATATATATATATATATATATGTATTAGGGGTGTGGGAAAACATCGATTCGAATTCAAATCGCGATTCTCACGTTGTAGTATTGATTCTCATTTTTCAAAAATCGATTTTTATTTTATTTTTATTTTTTTTCATTTTATACTTTTATTTTTTTTATCAAGCAATCCAACAAAACAATACACAGCAATACCATAACAATGCAATCCAATTCCAAAACCAAACCCGACCCAGCAACACTCTGCAATAAACAGAGCAATTGAGAGGAGACACAAACACGACACAGAACAAACCAAAAGTAGTGAAACAAAAATGAATATTATCAACAACAGTATCAATATTAGTAAGAATTTCAACATAGCAGTGATTAAAAATCCCTCATTGACATTATCATTAGACATTTATGAAAAAAAATTAAAAAAAAGAACAATAGTGTCACAGTGGCTTAGACTTGCATCGCATCTCATAAGCTTGACAACACACTGTGTCCAATATTTTCACAAAGATAAAATAAGTCATATTTTTGGTTCATTTAATAGTTAAAACAAATTTACATTATTGCAATCAGTTGATAAAACATTGTCCTTTACAATTATAAAAGCTTTTTACAAAAATCTACTCTGCTTGCATGTCAGCAGACTGGGGTAGATCCTGCTGAAATCCTATGTATTGAATGAATAGAGAACCCTTTTGAATCGGGAAAAATATCGTTTTTGAATCGAGAATCGCGTTGAATCGAAAAAAATCAATTTATAATCGAATCGTGACCCCAATAATCGATATTGAATCGAATCGTAGGACACCCAAAGATTCACAGCCCTAATATATATATATATATATATATATATATATATATATATATATATATATATATATCCATCCATTTGCTACCGCTTATTCCCTTCGGGGTCGCGGGGGGGGCGCTGGAGCCTATCTCAGCTACAATCGGGCGGAAGGCGGGGTACACCCTGGACAAGTCGCCACCTCATCACAGGGCCAACACAGATAGACAGACAACATTCACACTCACATTCACACACTAGGGCCAATTTAGTGTTGCCAATCAATATATATATATATATATATATATATATATATATATATATATATATATATATATATATATATATATATATATATATATATATAGGCCCTGCGATGAGGTGGGAACTTGTCCAGGGTGTACCTCGCCTTCCGCCCGATTGTAGCTGCGATAGGCTCCAGCGCCCCCGCGACCCCGAAGGGAATAAGCGGTAGAAAATGGATGGATGGATGTATATATATATATATATATATATATATATATATATAGCCTATTCTTGAAAAAAAAATAAAAAATTAATACATTTTTATATATATATATATATATATATATATATATATATATATATATATATATATATATATATATTTCAAGAATAGGCTATGTCTATATCTATATCTATATATGTATATATATATTTTTTTCTTCTTCTCATATATAGGCAATGTATATTATTCTAACTAGCGTTGTCCCGATACCAGTATTTCGATACTTTTCTAAATAAAGGGGACCACAAAAAATGGCTTTATTTGAACAAACATTTTTACGGTACATTAAACAAATGTTTATTATTGCAAGTTTGTCCTGAAATAAAATAGTAAACATACTAGACAACTTGTCTTTTAGTAGTACCGTATTTTTCAGACTATAAGTCGCAGTTTTTTTCATAGTTTGGTGCGACTTATACTCCGAAAAATACGGTAAGTATTGGTAAGTGCTTTAAAGTTAAAGTTAAAGTTAAAGTACCAATGATTGTCACACACACTAGGTGTGGCGAAATTATTCTCTGCATTTGACCCATCACCCTTGATCACCCCCTGGGAGGTGAGGGGAGCAGTGGGCAGCAGCGGTGGCTGCGCCCGGGAATCATTTTGGTGATTTAACCCCCAATTCCAACCCTTGATGCTGAGTGCCAAGCAGGGAGGTAATGGGTCCCATTTTTATAGTCTTTGGTATGACTCGGCCGGGATTTGAACTCCCAACCTACCGATCTCAGGACGGACACTCTAACCACTAGGCCACTGAGTAGGTTATACTTGTATAGCGCTTTTCTACCTTCTTAAGGAACTCAAAGCGCTTTGACACTATTTCCACATTCACCCATTCACACACACACATTCACACACTGATGGCGGGAGCTGCCACGCACGGCGCTAACCAGCACCCATCAGGAGCAAGGGTGAAGTGTCTTGCTCAAGGACACAACGGACGTGACTAGGATGGTAGAAGGTAGGGATTGAACCAGGAACCCTCAATATATATACCTATATATATATATATATTTTTTTTTTTTCAAGAATAGGCTATATATATATATATATATATATATATATGTATATATATATATATATATATATATATATATATATATATATATATATATATATATATATATATATATATATATATATTTATTTATTTATTTAAAAAAAAAAATATATATATATTTTTTTTTCATGTCCATGTTTCAGCAAACAAATGAAAATAATAAAATGTTGTAAAGATATCCAAGGTGGTCCAAAGCATCTATTCTAGCAACCAATCGGGTGCTAGAATCTGCACCAAAAACTTTGATGTCTCACCATTTTTCATACATCATAAATCATGAATCAATTCATTAAACTGTGAAATAAAACATTAAATCATGACATTTTGAAATAGCTAATTAAATAATTAAATAATGAAATGTAAATGTACATTTAAATAATGACACATTTATTTATTATATTAACACATTTAAGTACTTATTTCAAGATGTATTTGTTTTGGTCCGCCATAGAATCATGTCTTCTTTGCTCCTCCTCTGAGACAGAATATTCAGGATTATGGCACTTTTGACATATTTCTTTTTTTTAGACAACTGTCAGAATAATTGTGTCTAAGTTATCACAAAACGTTGTGTTTCAATGAGTTCCCGGCGAGCAGACAAAAAGCTGTCTTTAATCCTACCAAGAAGAAGGCTTGTAAAACTCCACTGTGTAGGATGGGAAGCAACATGAAGGTGTTCTGTTTCTTTCATGCATTGTAATCAACAGAAAGATATTGTCTTGACCCAAGAACTACAAAGCGGAGAGGGAGCAGGACCAGACTCCCCTCAAGGCGACCTCTTCTTTGAACTGTTTTACGACCTTTTCTGTGAACTGTTGTAATCAAAGGCGATGGCTGTTTACGACCCCCGTCCCTTAGAAACAGCTGTTGCCATGTAATCCGGGAAAGTCCAAATAAAAAAGGAGGCGTACAATCTTACGTCAGAGCGTGGTGGAGACTGTGCAAGAGTACAGCCCAGACGCGCTGTCCTTAATTTAGCCAAATTTAATTCTGTCTCTGTTTAATTCCTTGCTTCTTGTCTCGTTTAATAGATGTCATCAGTGTTTGAACCTAACAACAACAACATAGTTTTATTTTTTAATTTACTTTCCTGTCTCTCGTTCCCTTTTGGAGTCGTTCAGTCACAAACATGATCGCTTAAAGAGGTTTCTTCATTCTTTTCCCTGAGACTTCTCCCACAGTGGAGTCAGCATCAACACATTCCATTCCACGCATTTTAACAGGTGTGCTGTCTCTTTAAGAGAAGTCCCACCTGTGTGCTTGTGTTGTAACATGAACCACAAAACCTGATGCCCACAGAACATCCAAAGTGATCCAAAGCATCCCGTTCTAGTAAATACCATGACATGATTGTTGGAAGTGGTGCCCACATGATACAACACGAAACAACATGACACAACACAACACCACAACACGACACAACATGACAAAACACCACACAACACAGCATGACCCAACATGACAAAACTCGACATGAAACGACACAACATGACACGACACAAAATGACACAACACAACGCGACACAACACAACATGACAAAACACAACGCAACACATAAAAACACTACACAACACAACACAAAATGTCAAATCGCCACAACACTCAACACAACATGACACAACATAACAAAACACAACACGGCACAACACAACATGACACAACACAACATGACACAACACCACATGACACAAAACAATACTATATAACATGACACAACACAACATGAAAACACGACACAACATGACACAACATGACAAAACACAACACAACACAGCATGACACAACATGACAAAACTCGACATGAAACAACACAACATAACATGACACGACACAAAATGACACAACACAATGCGACACAACACGACACAACACAACACAACACAACATGACAAAACACAACACAACACATAACACTACACGACACAACACAAAATGTCAAATCGCCACAAAACTCAATAAAACATGACACAACATGACAAAACACAACACGGCACAACACAACATGACACAACACAACACAACACAAATGTCAAATCGCCACAAAACTCAACACAACATGACACAACATGACACTGCATGACAAAACACAACACGACACAACGTGACATGACACTACATGACAAAACACAACACAACACAACGTGACATGACACAACACAACATGACACAACCTGACATGACACAACACAACATGACAAACCACAACACGACATAACATGACACATCACAACACTATACAACATGACACAACACAACACGAAAACACAAACCGACACAACACAACATGACACAACACGACACAACATGACAAAACACAACACAACACAACACCAGATGACAAAACGCAACATGACACAACAAGACACAACAAGACACAACATGACACAACACAACACAACAAAACACAACACAGCACAACACAACATGACACAACACAACATGACAAAACACAACACGACAAAACACAACACAACAAAACACAACACTATACAACATGACACAACACAACACGAAAACACAAACCGACACAACACAACATGACAAAACACAACATGACACAACACAACACTACACAACATGACACAACACGACACAACACAACATGACAGACATGACACAAAATGACACAACACAACACAAAACAACATGACAAAACACAACACAACACTACACAACACAGCACAACACCACGTGACACAACGCAACACAACTCAACACAACACGACACAACAAGACACAACATGACACAACATGACAAAACACAACACGGCACAACATGACACAACACAACGACACAACATGACAAAACTCAACACTACACAACACAACACAAAATGACACGACACAAAATGACACAACACTATGCGACACAACACTACACAACACAACACGACAAAACACAACACATAACAACACTACACGACACAACACAAAATGTCAAATCGCCACGAAACTCAACACAACATGACACAACATGACAAAACACAACACGGCGCAACACAACATGACAAAACACAACACGACATAACATGACAAAACACAACACTATACAACATGACACAACACAACACAACATGACAAAACACAACACAACACGACATAACATGACACAACACAACACTATACAATTTTTTTTCTTCCAATTTGAATCAACCAGTGTGAGAGCAAGGTGGGTGCGGTGTCTTGCCCAAGGACACAACGGAAGTGACTAGCGGGCTTTGTACCAGAAACCCTCAAGTTTCTGGACGATCGCTCTACCATCTGAGCCGCCAACCCCCCAATATCTGTAGATTGTTATGATATGTTGTGATTTGTCTTCTTCTTTGATTCATCACTTCAGACATCCTCCCTCCTCCCCCTACTGGCCATGATTAGGAATGCAGCTTCTATGTAATATTACATACAATAAAATAATATGATATCATGTAATATAACATTATATAACGTCATATTATATCATGTAATATATTATAAAATAACATCATAATTTATAATGTAATGTAATATAATGTAAGATAAGATAAGATAAGATGAGATGATTTCCTGACTTGACTGAGACGTCCTCACTGGCTGGCCGCTGTGCAAAGTCACATGACCACATTACCCACAATGCCCTGCATTCAGCCATGTCACCTTTATGTGTTTTGTGGAAAGAGCAGAGTCATCTTTCTTTTGTGTGCACCGTGTGGAACTAAGTCAGCTTCACAATGTCCACAACACTTCTGCAGTCTGACACCAACACACACACGCAACACTACACTACACCACACCACACGGCCCAACACTACACTACACTACACAACACAACACAACATGACAAAACACAACGCTATACAACACTACACCACACCACACGGCACAACACAACGCTAAACAACACTACACAACACTACACAACATGACAAAACAAACACAATATAACACAACATAACACAACATGACACAACTTGACACAACACGACATGACAAAACACGACACATGATTCAACAAGACACAACATGACACAACATGACACAACACGACACAACACTACACAACACAACACAACACTACACAACACAACATTACACAAAACTACACAACACAACACGACACAACACGACAACACCACACAACATGACACAACCCCGATACAACACAACATGACAAAACACAACATGACACAACACAACCCGACACAACAAAACATGACACAACAAACATGACAAAACATGACATAACATGACATGACACAACACGACACAACACAACATGACAAAACACAACATGATACAACATGACAACATGACACAACACAACAATATGACACAACACAACACAACATGATACAACACGACACAACATGACACAACACAACACAACATTACACAAAACTACACAAAACTACACGATACAACACGACACAACACAAGACAACACGACACAACATGACACAACACGATACAACACAACATGACAAAACACAACATGACACAACACAACACGACACAACACAACATGACACAACACAACACAACATGACACGACACAACACTACACAACACAACACTACACGACACAACATTACACAAAACTACACAACACGACACAACAAAAGACAACATGACACAACACAACACAACACCACACAACACCACACAACATGACACAACACGATACAACACAACATGACACAACACAACATGACACAACACAACATGACAAAACACAACACAACATGACAAAACACAACATGACACAAAACAACACGATACAACACACCATGACAAAAAACGACACAACATGACACAACACCACACGACACACATGACACAAAACGACATGACAAAACACAACACGACACAATACGACTCAACATAACACAACACAACATGACAAAACACAACATGATACAACACGACACAACATGACACAACAGGACAACATGATACAACACAACAGGACAGAACATGACACAATATGTTTCTGACATTGCAGCAATGAAAGTCAGTAAGATTTCACATCCGTGCAAAAGTTGAGACATCAAGACCACGACATTAAGTCTGGACCCTTTGTCCTCCTCTCTTCTGACACAACTTCTGTCAACACAATCCATCCTCTCATCCATTTTTATTATAACCATCCATCCATTTCTATTATAATCATCCATCCATTTCTATTATAATCATCCATCCATTTCTATTATAATCATCCATCCATTTCTATTATAATCATCCATCCATTTTTATTATAACCATCCAGCCATTTTTTATTATAATCATCCATCCATTTTTATTATAACCATCCAGCCATTTTTTATTATAATCATCCAGCCATTTTTTTATTATAATCATCCCTCTATTTTTATTATAGTCATCCGTCCATTTGATTTGATCATCCATCTATTTTTATTATAATCTTCCAGCCATTTTTTATTATAATCATTCATCCATTTTTTATTATAATAATCCCTCTATTTTTATTATAATCATCCCTCCATTTTTATTATAATCATCCATCCATTTTTTATTATAATCATCCATCCATTTTTATTATAATCATCCATCCATTTGATTTGATCATCCATCCAGTTTTATTATAATCATCTATCTTTTTATATTATAATCATTCATCTTTTTATATATAATCATCCATCCATTTTTAATGTAATGATTCATCCATTTTGATTATAATCATCCAACCATTTTAATTACAATCATTCATCCATTTTGATTATAATCATCCATCCATTTTTATCATAACCATCCATTTTTAATATAATATACATCCATTTTTATTAAAATTGCCCGTCCATTTTATTTGATCATCCATCCATTTTTATTATAATCATCCATCTTTTTATATATAAACATCCATCCATTTTTATTATAATCATCCATCCATTTTACTATAATCATCCGTCCATTTTTATTATACTCATCCATTTTTATTATATTCATCCATCATTTTTGATTATTATCATCCATCCATGTTTATTATAACCATCCATCCACTTTTAATATAATATACATCCATTTTTATTATAATCATCCGTCCATTTTATTTGAGCATCCATCCGCTTTTATTATAATCATCCATTAATTTTTAATATAATGATCCATACATTTTGATTATAACCATCCATCTATTTTTATTCTAATCATCCATCCATTTTGATTATAATCATCCATCCATTTTTATCATAACCATCCATCCATTTTTAATATAATATACATCAATTTTTATTATAACCATCCATCCATTTTTAATATAATATACATCCATTTTTATTATAATCATCCGTCCATTTTATTTGATCATCCATCCATTTTTATTATAATCATCCATCCATTTTTAATATAATGATCCATCCATTTTGATTATAATCATCCATCCATTTGAATTATAATCATTCATCCATATTGATTATAATCATCTATCTATTTTTATCATAACATCCATCCATTTTTTATATAATATACATCCATTTTTATTATAGCCATCCATCCATTTTTAATATAATATACATCCATTTTTATTATAATCATCCGTCCATTTTATTTGATCATCCATCCATTTTTATTATAATCATCCATCTTTTTGTATTATAATCATCCATCTTTTTATATACAGTATAACCATCCATCCATTTTTATTTTAATCATCCGTCTTTTTATATTATAATCATCCATCTTTTTATATATAATCATCCATCCATTTTTATTATAATCATCCGTCAATTTTACTGTAATCATCCATCCATTTTACTATAATCATCCATACATTTTATTATAATCATCCATACATTTTTATCATAATCATTCATCGTTTTACTATAATCATCCATCCATTTTATTATAATCATCCATCCATTTTTATCATACTCATCCATCCATTTTTATTATAACCATCCATCCATTTTTAATATAATATACATCCATTTTTATTATAATCATCCGTCCATTTTATTTGATCATCCATCCGTTTTTATTATAATCATCCATTAATTTTTTTTTCTTTCATCCATCCATTTTGATTATAATCATCCATTCATTTTTATTATAATTATCCATCTTTTTATATATAATCATCCATCCATTTTTAATGCAATCATCCGTCCATTTTTATCATAATCATCCGTCCATTTTTATCATAATCATCCGTCCATTTTACTATAATCCTCCATCCATTTTATATTATAATCATCCATCCATTTTTCTACCGCTTGTCCCTCTCGGGGTAGCGAGAGATGCTGGAGACTATTTATTATGATCATATCATTACATTATTATATTATATTTACATCATATTATATAATGTAAATTTATATGACCTTATATTATATTTTATTTCATATTATATTAATTATATATTATGTTGTTATATTATATTAATATCAAATTATTTCATATTATACTCATTCAATGTTGTATTCATATTACATCAAATTATCATATTTTTTATATATATATATATATATATATATATATATATATATATATATATATATATATATATATATATATATATATATATATATATATATATATATTACTGTATATCATATCATATTTATTATATTATAAAATATTAATTTATATTGTACTATATTATGCTCGGATAAGCGGAAGAAGATGGATGGATGGATATTATGCTATACCATATTATATACTGTATATTTTATATATATATATATATATATATATATATATATATATATATATATATATATATATATATATATATATATACACACATACATATATACAGTATATTATATATAGTAATGTATTAAATTATATTGTACTAAACACACACACACACATACACGCACGCACGCACACACACACACACACACACACACACACACACACACACACACACACACACACACACACACACACCCACACACACACACACACACACACACACAGAGACAGATGTAGAATTGAGAGTAAAAAAAAAGTGTTTCAAGATGCTCCGTCAGCCTGAGGCGGGCAGAGGAATGTGGGCCTGCCTGGAGTCGTCATGGCAACAAGAAGAAGAAGAACGAGCCTACCTCTGGAATGTTCCTGCAGGCGGACGTCCAAGTACAGGACAAAACAAGTCGATGATCGAATGCAGACCTTTAAAAAGTTGCCATGGAGATAGGGAAACACTTTTTTGCTTGTAGTACCGTCATGTTCCGCTGGGGGCAGCAGTGAGCAATTCTACATTTTCATTTTGACCTTTTTTTTTAGAGCCAAGAAGAAGAAAAAACATGAAGTGGCGTGAAAAAGTAAGACTTTAGTGTCACTAACTTCTTGTAAGATATCTGCTTCACTTGTACACTCCAATAACACTTTGAGAAAACATGCTTTTAAAGTTACAAAAGAACAATTTAATCGTCTCCAAATGTTTCCTGTGCAGCTTTTTTCTACTTTAGGAAACATTTAGCTGTGAGACCGCTTCTGCCAACCTAACTTAGATATTGGATTTCACAATGTAAAGCGCTTTGAGTCACTAGAGAAAAGCGCTATATAAATATGATTCACTTCACAGTCACGTGACAGCCACGTAATAGTCACATGACAGCCCTGTGGCAGTCGTGTGACAGTCGTGTGGCAGCCACGTAACAGTCATGTGACAGTCGTGAGACAGTTGTGTGACGGTCATGTGACAGCCCTGTGGCAGTCTTGTGACAGTCTTGTGACAGTTGTGTGACAGTCGTGTGACAGCCCTGTGGCAGTCGTGTGGCAGTCTTGTGACAGTCATGTGACTGTTGTGTGACAGTCGTGTGACAGCCCTGTGGCAGTCCTGTGGCAGTCTTGTGACAGTCATGTGACAGTTGTGTGACAGTCGTGTGACAGCCCTGTGGCAGTCGTGTGGCAGTCTTGTGACAGTCATGTGACAGTCATGTGATAGCCCTGTGGCAGTCGTGTGACCAGTTTTGTGACAGTCATGTGACAGTTGTGTGACAGTCGTGTGACAGCCCTGTGGCAGTCGTGTGGCAGTCATGTGACAGTCTTGTGACAGTCATGTGACAGTCATGTGACAGTCGTGTGACAGTTGTGTGACAGTCATGTGACAGTTGTGTGACAGTCATGTGACAGTCATGTGACAGTCGTGAGACAGTTGTGTGACGGTCATGTGACAGCCCTGTGGCAGTCTTGTGACAGTCTTGTGACAGTTGTGTGACAGTCGTGTGACAGCCCTGTGGCAGTCGTGTGGCAGTCTTGTGACAGTCATGTGACTGTTGTGTGACAGTCGTGTGACAGCCCTGTGGCAGTCCTGTGGCAGTCTTGTGACAGTCATGTGACAGTTGTGTGACAGTCGTGTGACAGCCCTGTGGCAGTCATGTGGCAGTCTTGTGACAGTCATGTGACAGTCATGTGATAGCCCTGTGGCAGTCGTGTGACCAGTTTTGTGACAGTCATGTGACAGTTGTGTGACAGTCGTGTGACAGCCCTGTGGCAGTCGTGTGGCAGTCATGTGACAGTCTTGTGACAGTCATGTGACAGTCATGTGACAGTCGTGTGACAGTTGTGTGACAGTCATGTGACAGTTGTGTGACAGTCATGTGACAGTCATGTGACATTTGTGTGACAGTCGTGTGACAGCCCTGTGGCAGTCGTGTGGCAGTCTTGTGACAGTCATGTGACAGTCATGTGATAGCCCTGTGGCAGTCGTGTGACCAGTTTTGTGACAGTCATGTGACAGTTGTGTGACAGTCGTGTGACAGCCCTGTGGCAGTCGTGTGGCAGTCATGTGACAGTCTTGTGACAGTCATGTGACAGTCATGTGACAGTCGTGTGACAGTTGTGTGACAGTCATGTGACAGTTGTGTGACAGTCATGTGACAGTCATGTGACAGTCGTGAGACAGTTGTGTGACGGTCATGTGACAGCCCTGTGGCAGTCTTGTGACAGTCTTGTGACAGTTGTGTGACAGTCGTGTGACAGCCCTGTGGCAGTCGTGTGGCAGTCTTGTGACAGTCATGTGACTGTTGTGTGACAGTCGTGTGACAGCCCTGTGGCAGTCCTGTGGCAGTCTTGTGACAGTCATGTGACAGTTGTGTGACAGTCGTGTGACAGCCCTGTGGCAGTCGTGTGGCAGTCTTGTGACAGTCATGTGACAGTCATGTGATAGCCCTGTGGCAGTCGTGTGACCAGTTTTGTGACAGTCATGTGACAGTTGTGTGACAGTCGTGTGACAGCCCTGTGGCAGTCGTGTGGCAGTCATGTGACAGTCTTGTGACAGTCATGTGACAGTCATGTGACAGTCGTGTGACAGTTGTGTGACAGTCATGTGACAGTTGTGTGACAGTCATGTGACAGTCATGTGACAGTCGTGAGACAGTTGTGTGACGGTCATGTGACAGCCCTGTGGCAGTCTTGTGACAGTCTTGTGACAGTTGTGTGACAGTCGTGTGACAGCCCTGTGGCAGTCGTGTGGCAGTCTTGTGACAGTCATGTGACTGTTGTGTGACAGTCGTGTGACAGTCCTGTGGCAGTCTTGTGACAGTCATGTGACAGTTGTGTGACAGTCGTGTGACAGCCCTGTGGCAGTCATGTGGCAGTCTTGTGACAGTCATGTGACAGTCATGTGATAGCCCTGTGGCAGTCGTGTGACCAGTTTTGTGACAGTCATGTGACAGTTGTGTGACAGTCGTGTGACAGCCCTGTGGCAGTCGTGTGGCAGTCATGTGACAGTCTTGTGACAGTCATGTGACAGTCATGTGACAGTCGTGTGACAGTTGTGTGACAGTCATGTGACAGTTGTGTGACAGTCATGTGACAGTCATGTGACATTTGTGTGACAGTCGTGTGACAGCCCTGTGGCAGTCGTGTGGCAGTCTTGTGACAGTCATGTGACAGTCATGTGATAGCCCTGTGGCAGTCGTGTGACCAGTTTTGTGACAGTCATGTGACAGTTGTGTGACAGTCGTGTGACAGCCCTGTGGCAGTCGTGTGGCAGTCATGTGACAGTCTTGTGACAGTCATGTGACAGTCATGTGACAGTCGTGTGACAGTTGTGTGACAGTCATGTGACAGTTGTGTGACAGTCATGTGACAGTCATGTGACAGTCGTGAGACAGTTGTGTGACGGTCATGTGACAGCCCTGTGGCAGTCTTGTGACAGTCTTGTGACAGTTGTGTGACAGTCGTGTGACAGCCCTGTGGCAGTCGTGTGGCAGTCTTGTGACAGTCATGTGACTGTTGTGTGACAGTCGTGTGACAGCCCTGTGGCAGTCCTGTGGCAGTCTTGTGACAGTCATGTGACAGTTGTGTGACAGTCGTGTGACAGCCCTGTGGCAGTCGTGTGGCAGTCTTGTGACAGTCATGTGACAGTCATGTGATAGCCCTGTGGCAGTCGTGTGACCAGTTTTGTGACAGACTGTGTGACAGCCCTGTGGCAGTCGTGTGGCAGTCATGTGACAGTCTTGTGACAGTCATGTGACAGTCATGTGACAGTCGTGTGACAGTTGTGTGACAGTCATGTGACAGTTGTGTGACAGTCATGTGACAGTCATGTGACAGTCGTGTGACAGTTGTGTGACAGTCATGTGACAGTTGTGTGACAGTCATGTGACAGTCATGTGACAGCCCAGTGACAGTCATGTGACAGTCGTGAAACAGTCGTGTGACCGTTGTGTAACAGTCACGTAACAGTCATGTGACAATCATGTGACAGTCGTGTGACATTTGTGTGACAGTTGTGTGACAGCCCTGTGGCAGTCCTGTGGCAGTCTTGTGACAGTCATGTGACAGTCATGTGATAGCCCTGTGGCAGTCGTGTGACCAGTTTTGTGACAGTCATGTGACAGTTGTGTGACAGTCGTGTGACAGCCCTGTGGCAGTTGCGTGGCAGTCATGCGACAGTCTTGTGACAGTCATGTGACAGTCATGTGACAGTCATGTGATAGCCCTGTGGCAGTCGTGTGACCAGTTTTGTGACAGTCATGTGACAGTTGTGTGACAGTCGTGTGACAGCCCTGTGGCAGTTGTGTGGCAGTCATGCGACAGTCTTGTGACAGTCATGTGACAGTCATGTGACAGTCATGTGACAGTCGTGTGACAGTCATGTGACAGTCATGTGACAGCCCAGTGACAGTCATGTGACAGTCGTGTGACCGTTGTGTAACAGTCACGTAACAGTCATGTGACAATCATGTGACAGTCGTGTGACAGTCGCGTGACAGTCACGTAACAGTCATGTGACAGTCTTGTGACAGTCATGTGACAGTCATGTGACAGTCGTGTGACAGTCGTGTGACAGTCATGTGACAGTCATAAGACAGTCACGTAACAGTCATGTGACAGTCTTGTGACAGTCATGTGACAGTCGTGTGACAGTCGTGTGACAGTCATGTGACAGTCGTGTGACAGTCATGTGACAGTCATGTGACAGCCCAGTGACAGTCATGTGACAGTCGTGTGACCGTTGTGTAACAGTGATTTGACAGTCACGTAACAGTCATGTGACAGTCGTGTAACAGTGATTTGACAGTCACGTAACAGTCAAGTGACAGTCGTGTGACAGTCGCGTGACAGTCACGTAACAGTCACGTAACAGTCATGTGACAGTCTTGTGACAGTCATGTGACAGTCATGTGACAGTCGTGTGACAGTCGTGTGACACTCGTGTGACAGTCATGTGACAGTCGTAAGACAGTCACGTAACAGTCATGTGACAGTCTTGTGACAGTCATGTGACAGTTGTGTGACAGTCATGTGACAGTTGTGTGACAGTCATGAGACAGTCGTGTGACAGTTATTTGACAGCCTTGTGAAAGTCATGTGACAGTCATGTGACAGCCCTGTGACAGTCATGTGATAGTCGTGAGACAGTCGTGTGATGACGAGACTGTCGTGTGACAGACATCTGACATCCCTGTGACAGTCATGAGACAGTCACGTGACCGTTGTGTGACAGCCACGTAACAGTCATGTGACAGTCATGTGACAGTCGTGTGACAGTCGTGTGACAGCCCTGTGACAGCCCTGTGACAGTCGTGTGACAGTTGTGTGACAGTCGTGTGACAGTCGTGTGACAGCCACGTAACAGTCACGTGACAGTCATGTGACAGCCCTGGGACAGTCGTGTGATAGTCGTGTAACAGTGATTTGACAGTCACGTAACAGTCATGTGACAGTCATGTGACAGTCATGTAACAGTGATGTGACAGTCATTTAACAATCATGTAACAGTCATGTGACAGTGGTGTGACAGTTGTGTGACAGTCATGTGACAGTTGTGTGACAGCCATATGACAGTGATGTACCAGTCATGTAACAGTAATGTAACAGTCATGTGACAGTCATGTAACAGTTGTGTGACAGTCGTGTGACGTTCATTTATTGAATGAGCGAATAAATGAGTATATGAATGAATGAATGAATGGAAACACGAGTGAATTATTAAATCAATGAGTGAAGGATTTTTTTAAATTTTATTTTATATATATATATACAATTAAATTAATTAAATAATGGCTATAAGAAATGCTATGTGCGCAGGAATTTTCCAGCCTGGCGCTTGTTTGTTCTATCTTAACTGACTCCTCACCCGGATTAACAGACTCTGTAATTGCTTGTGTCCGACCTTGCTCTCGTGTCGCTAGTCAAGCGTGACTCAAACAGTGATCTATGTTACTGGATAGAGTTATGGTGCCTTCCTGGTTAGGGTGAAGGCCGTCCCTCCTCAGTTTGACCCAGAATACATGTTAGTCCCCGGCCCTACAGTTCTTTTAAGATGAAGAGCAGAAGACGGGATGTAGTTGTTCACATAGCCTGGTAGCACAAGCATGCAGTGTGTTGGATTCTTTTACTATCCCAGGCGAAGCTTCCATCCTCCTCCTCCTTATTTGGACTTACATTTTCCTGAAGCCTGGCCAGGAAAGTTTGTGCTTGAGAGGCAACAAAGGATTGTGGGAAGAAGGCGAGCCAGTCGGGCTTTTTATAGAACACAGAGTTAGCGTGCACACGCCAGCAGCACACGCTAGCAGTCTCGTCTTCAAGTAGCAAGAAGTGATGCTAAGCTAAGCGCTAATGCTGTAAAGATCAGCATCTGATGGCGAGAGGTTCCTGAAGGTCTGTGATCAAGTTTCATGTTTTCATGTTGGACAACAATGCGCACACTTCCTGTTCGCTAACATTCATTAGCCCCCCACCATTAGCGCTACACAACTCACACACAAACACACTCTTATCTCGGCTACACACTTCCTCAGCTCCACTTTGTGCACGCTGACAATGTGTGTGTGTGTGTGTGTGTGTGTGGGTGTGTGTGTGTGTGTGTGTGTGTGTGTGTGTGTGTGTGTGTGTGTGTGTGTGAGTGTGTGTGTGTGTGTGTGTGTGTGAGTTGATCACACACTGGGCTTCAGTCGCCATGGCGCCATGTCAGGTGACCAAGTAGACGTGAAGTTGTTGCTGTGAAATGTGTTGTGCTAGCAGCACACATGCTAACAATGCTAACATCTGCCCTACAGATCATCAAGTATTCTTTTCTAGATGAATTCAACAAAACACATCAATCACATCTGTGAGGTCGGCAGCTGTGAACTCTGACCCCGACGACCGCGCCCACACTCCCACCAACACTCATGTGCAACCAAGTGTGGACCTTCTACACTCCTCTTTTCTGGAATGTTCCATACACACACACACACACACACACACACACACACACACACGCACGCACACACACACACACACACACACACACCTCCAACATCAACACGTATATGCTATTAGACTAAAAACACAACATACCATAGTAGTAAACAACATAAACATACCATAGTAGTAAACAACATAAACATACCACAGTAGTAAACAACATAAACATCCCATAGTAGTCAACAACATAAACATCCTATAGTAGTCAACAACATAAACATCCCATAGTAGTCAACAACATAAACATCCCATAGTAGTAAACAACATAAACATCCCATAGTTGTAAACAGCCCATAGTAGTCAACAACATAAACATCCCATAGTAGTAAACAACATAAACATCCCATAGTAGTAAACAACATAAACATACCATAGTAGTAAACAACATAAACATACCATAGTAGTAAACAACATAAACATCCCATAGTAGTCAACAACATAAACATCCAATAGTAGTAAACAACATAAACATCCAATAGTAGTCAACAACATAAACATCCCATAGTAGTCAACAACATAAACATCCCATAGTAGTCAACAACATAAAACATCCCATAGTAGTAAACAACATAAACATCCCATAGTTGTAAACAGCCCATAGTAGTCAACAACATAAACATACCATAGTAGTAAACAACATAAACATACCATAGTAGTAAACAACATAAACATCCTATAGTAGTAAACAGCATAAACATCCCATAGTAGTAAACAACATAAACATCCCATAGTAGTAAACAACATAAACATCCCATAGTAGTCAACAACATAAACATCCAATAGTAGTCAACAACATAAACATCCGATAGTAGTCAACAACATAAACATCCCATAGTAGTAAACAACATAAACATCCCATAGTTGTAAACAGCCCATAGTAGTCAACAACATAAACATCCCAAAGTAGTCAACAACATAAACATCCCATAGTAGTAAACAACCCATAGTAGTAAACAGCATAAACATCCCATAGTAGTAAACAGCCCACGATAGTAAACAACATAAACATCCCATAGTAGTAAACAACATAAACATCCCACAGTAGTAAACAACATAAACATCCCATAGTAGTAAACAGGCCATAGTAGTAAACAACATAAACATCCCATAGTAGTAAACAGCCCATAATAGTAAACAACATAAACATCCCATAGTAGTAAACAGCCCATAGTAGTAAACAACATAAAGAGCTAAAAGTAGTAAACAACATAAACATCCCATAGTAGCAAACAACATAAACATCCCATAATAGTAATCAACATAAACATCCAATAGTAGTAAACAACATAAACATCCCATTGTAGTAAATAACATAAACATCCCATAGTAGTAAACAGCCCATAGTAGTAATCAACAGAAACATCCCATAGTAGTGAACAACATAAACAGCCCATAATAGTAAACAACATAAACATACCATAATAGTAAACAACATAAAGAGCCCATAGTAGTAAACAACATAAACATCCCATAGTAGCAAACAACATAAACATCCCATAATAGTAATCAACATAAACATCCTATAGTAGCAAACAACATAAACATCCCATAATAGTAATCAACATAAACATCCCACAGTAGTAAAGAACATAACACACATCCAATAATAGTAATCAACATAACAAACATCCTATAATAGTAATCAACATAATAAACATCCCATACTAGTAAACAACATAAACATTCCATAAAAGTAATCAACATAACAAACATCCCATAATAGTTAACAACATAAACATTCCATAGTAGTAAACAACATAAACATCCTTAGTAGTAATCAACATAACTAACATCCCATAATAGTAGACAACATAATAATAATAATGAATAGTAAACAACATAAACATCCCATAATAGTAAACAACATAAACCTCCCATAATAGTAAACAACATAAACATCCTTAGTAGTAATCAACATAACTAACATCCCATAATAGTAGACAACATAATAATAATAATGAATAGTAAACAACATAAACATCCCATAATAGTAAACAACATAAACCTCCCATAATAGTAAACAACGATAACATCTCATAATAGTAAACATTAACATCCCATAATAGTAATCAACATAAAAAACATCTCATAATAGTAAACAACACAAATATCCTATAATAGTAAACATAAACATCCCATAGTAGTAAACAACATAAACATCCTATAGTAGTAATCACCATGGAGACGTTTGTCATGCTAACATGGAAAATGATTATGCTGTATGCTGTGATTGACTCGACAAAATAAAAGCTTTAACTTTCCTCTTGGTTGACAGACTCAACAAAATAAAAGCATGGGCATCTCCATTACAACTATGAAGCAAATTCAATAAAAACAAAATCAAACTATTGACATCTCCACTATGTGGACATTTTCAACAAAATAAAAGCACGGAAATCTCCATTATATGTGACATATTCAACAAATTAAAAGTATGAACCCCTCAACTATCAGCGGCATACTCAACAAAATAAAAGCATGGACACCTCCACTATGTGTGAAATATTCAACAAAATAAAAGCATGGACACCTCCACTATGTGTGAAATATTAAACCAAATAAAAGCATGGACACCATCACTATAACTATGGGGTATATTCAACAAAATAAAAGCATGGACACCTCCACTATATGTGGCATATTCAACAAAATAAAAGCATGGGCATCTCCATTATAAGTATGAAGCAAATTCAACAAAAACAAAATACAACTATTGACATCTCCACTATGCGGAAAATTTCAACAAAATAAAAGCACGGACATCTCCACTATATGTGACATGTTCAACAAAATAAAAGCATGGACATCTCCACTATATGTGACATATCTATTAAACCATTGACATCTCCACTGTACATATGTGGCCTATTCAACACAATAAAAGCACGGACACCTCCACTCTGTGTGAAATATTCAACAAAATAAAAGCATGGACACCTCCACTATACGCGGCATATTCAACAAAATAAAAGCATGGACACCTCCACTATGTGTGAAATATTCAACAAAATTAAAGCATGGACACCTCCATTATATGTGATATATTTATTAAACCAGTGACATCTCCACTATAGCTATGTGACCTATTCAACAAAATAAAAACATGGACACCTCCACTATGTGTGAAATATTCAACAAAATAAAAGCATGGACATCTCCCCTATATGTGATATATTTATTAAACCAGTGACATCTCCACTATAGCTATGTGGCCTATTCAACAAAATAAAAGCACGGACACCTCCACTATGTGTGAAATATTCAACAAAATAAAAGCATGGACACCTCCACTATGTGTGAAATATTAAACAAAATAAAAGCATGGACACCTCCACTATGTGTGAAATATTCAACAAAATAAAAGCCTGGACACCTCCACTATGTGTGAAATATCCAACAAAATAAAAGCATGGACACCTCCACTATGTGTGAAATATTCAACAAAATAAAAGCATGGACATCTCCACTATATGTGATATATTTATTAAACCAGTGACATCTCCACTATAGCTATGTGGCCTATTCAACAAAATAAAAGCACGGACACCTCCACTATGTGTGAAATATTCAACAAAATAAAAGCATGGACACCTCCACTATGTGTGAAATATTAAACAAAATAAAAGCATGGACACCTCCACTATGTGTGAAATATTCAACAAAATAAAAGCATGGACACCTCCACTATGTGTGAAATATCCAACAAAATAAAAGCATGGACACCTCCACTATGTGTGAAATATTAAATAAAATAAAAGCGTGGACACCTCCACAATGTGTGAAATATTCAACAAAATAAAAGCAGTGACATCTCCACTATAACTATGTGGCCTATTCAACAAAATAAAAGCACGGACACCTCCACTATGTGTGAAACATTCAACAAAATAAAAGCATGGAAACCTCCACTATGTGTGAAATATTCAACAAAATAAAAGCATGGACACCTCCACTATAAGTATGTGGTATATTCAACAAAATAAAAGAATGGACACCTCCACTATATGTGGCATATTCAACAAAATAAAAGCATAGACACCTCCACTATAACTATGTGGTATATTCAACAAAATAAAATCCACATGATGCCTCGTCTGTGTGTTTTAGTTCCCTTTTTCATGCAACCATGCTCGCATTTTATTAGAACACACACACACACACACACACACACACACACACACACACACACACACACACACACACACACACACACACACACACACCATAGAATTGCAGAATTCCCCACAGCTGATGTCAGTGTCCACAAAAATCCTCCCCCCTCGAGTGTTCCTTGGTTTCCTTTGGCGTGGATGTTGTTGCTAGTCGGTTGCCGTGACAACGGGGTTGCCTCAGAGAATGTTCCTGCCTGAACTATCTGCTGTGTAGTCAATAAGCAGGTTCACACTTCATGACTTTGTGTTCTGCAAGTAAAAATGACTTCATTGAGACGATGGCGTGGTCATGTGACACAGGCGGTAAACTTGATTTCAGTTTTCAAACATTACTTCCGCATTTGAGCAAGAAGCTTCCAGAAAGATGCAACAGTTGAAGAAGAAAACGTCCTTTCATAAAGAAGAAAAACACCCGCTGAACTCTGCCTAGCAACTAAAGAGGTTTTTATTTGATGATGCTTTTGTGTCAGCTGGCTCGATAACATTTGTGTTTGTGATCAATGCTAACATGTTGGAGAGGAATTACTAGGACATGCCCAGATAATTAGGACTTGTCCAGATAATTACGACATGTCCGGATAATTAGGACATGTTCAGATAATTAGGACATGTCCAGATTATTATGACATGTCCAGATTATTACGACATGTCCAGATAATTATGACATGTCCAGATAATTATGACATGTCCAGATATTTATGACATGTCCAGATAATTACGACATGTCCAGATAATTACGACATGTCCAGATGATTACGACATGTCCAGATAATTACGACATGTCCAGATAATTACGACATGTCCAGATAATTATGACATGTCCAGATAATTACGACATGTCCAGATAATTATGACATGTCCAGATAATTACGCCATGTCCAGATAACTACGACATGTCCAGATGATTACGACATGTCCAAATAATTACGACATGTCCAGATAATTATGACATGTCCAGATAACTACGACATGTCCAGATGATTACGACATGTCCAGATAATTACGACATGTCCAGATAATTATGACATGTCCAGATAATTACGACATGTCCAGATAATTACGACATGTCCAGATAATTACAACATGTCCAGATAATTACAACATGTCCAGATATTTACGAAATGTCCAAATAACTATGACATGTTCAGATAATTACGCCATGTCCAAAAAATTGTGACATGTCCAGAAAATTACGCCATGTTCAAAAAATTATGACATGTCCAGATAATTATGACATGTCCAGATAATTATGACATGACCAGATAATTACGACATGTCCAGATAACTATGACATGTCCAGAAAATTATGACATGTCCAGATAATTGTGATATATCAAGATAATTGTGACATATCGAGATAATTGTGACATGTCCAGATAACTATGACATGTCCAGAAAATTATGACATGTCCAGATAATTGTGATATATCAAGATAATTGTGACATATCGAGATAATTGTGACATGTCCAGATAATTAAGACATGTCCAGATAATTACGACATGTCCAGATAATTACGACATGTCCAGATAATTACAACATGTCCAGATATTTACGAAATGTCCAAATAACTATGACATGTCCAGATAATTACGCCATGTCCAAAAAATTATGACATGTCCAGATAATTATGACATGTCCAGATAATTATGACATGACCACATAACTATGACATGTCCAGATAATTATGAAATGATCACATAACTATGACAAGTCCACATAATTACGACATGTCCAAATAATTATGACATGTCCAGATAATTACGACATGTCCAGATAACTATGACATGTCCAAATAATTATGACATGTCCAGATAATTACGACATGTCCAGATAATTATGACATGACCAGATAATTTCGACATGTCCAGTTAATTACGCCATGTCCAGATAACTATGACATGTTCAGATAATTATGAAATGATCACATAACTATGACATGTCCAGATAATTACGACATGACCAGATAATTATGACATGACCAGATAATTATGACATGTCCTGGTTATGACATGACCAGTTAATTACGCCATGTCCACATAACTATGACATGTCCAGATAATTATGAAATGATCACATAACTATGACATGTCCACATAATTACGACATGTCCAAATAATTATGACATGTCCAGATAATTACGACATGTCCAGATAACTATGACATGTCCAGATAATTATGACATGTCCAGATAATTACGACATGTCCAGATAACTATGACATGTCCAAATAATTATGACATGTCCAGATAATTACGACATGTCCAGATAACTATGACATGTCCAAATAATTATGACATGTCCAGATAATTACGACATGTCCAGATAATTATGACATGACCAGATAATTTCGACATGTCCAGTTAATTACGCCATGTCCAGATAACTATGACATGTTCAGATAATTATGAAATGATCACATAACTATGACATGTCCAGATAATTACGACATGACCAGATAATTATGACATGACCAGATAATTATGACATGTCCTGGTTATGACATGACCAGTTAATTACGCCATGTCCACATAACTATGACATGTCCAGATAATTATGAAATGATCACATAACTATGACATGTCCACATAATTACGACATGTCCAAATAATTATGACATGTCCAGATAATTACGACATGTCCAGATAACTATGACATGTCCAGATAATTATGACATGTCCAGATAATTACGACATGTCCAGATAATTATGACATGACCAGATAATTTCGACATGTCCAGTTAATTACGCCATGTCCAGATAACTATGACATGTCCAGATAATTATGAAATGATCACATAACTATGACATGTCCAGATAATTACGACATGACCAGATAATTATGACATGACCAGATAATTATGACATGTCCAGATAATTATGACATGACCAGATAATTTCGACATGTCCAGTTAATTACGCCATGTCCACATAACTATGACATGTCCAGATAATTATGAAATGATCACATAACTATGACATGTCCACATAAGTACGACATGTCCAAATAATTATGACATGTCCAGATAATTACGACATGTCCAGATAACTATGACATGTCCAGATAATTATGACATGTCCAGATAATTACGACATGTCCAGATAATTACGACATGACCAGATAATTTCGACATGTCCAGTTAATTACGCCATGTCCAGATGACTATGACATGTTCAGATAATTACGACATGTCCAGATAATTATAACATGTCCAGATAATTATGACATGTCCAGATAATTGTGACATGGCCAGATACCTATGACATGACCAGATAATTACGACATGTCCAGATAATTGTGACATGTCCAGATACCTATGACAAGCCCAGATAATTATGACATGTCCAGATAATTGTGACATATCGAGATAATTGTGACATGTCCAGATAATTATGACATGTCCAGATAATTGTGACATATCGAGATAATTGTGACATGTCCAGATAATTGTGACATATCGAGATAATTGTGACATATCGAGATAATTGTGACATGTCCAGATAATTGTGACATATCGAGATAATTGTGACATATCGAGATAATTGTGACATGTCCAGATAATTGTGACATATCGAGATAATTGTGACATATCGAGATAATTGTGACATGTCCAGATAATTGTGACATATCGAGATAATTGTGACATATCGAGATAATTGTGACATGTCCAGATAATTGTGACATATCGAGATAATTGTGACATATCGAGATAATTGTGACATGTCCAGATAATTGTGACATATCGAGATAATTGTGACATATCGAGATAATTGTGACATGTCCAGATAATTGTGACATATCGAGATAATTGTGACATGTCCAGATAATTGCAGGTAAACATGTGCTTGTCACACCAAGGGCAAGTTCCACTGGCAGCCACCAGGAGGCGAAGGACTGTGACTGAGCGTGTTTCACAAGTAGGATGTCAAACATGCCTGAGCCAAGACAGACAAAGTTGCTGAAGGTTATCTTGGGAAGGTCCAAATGTTTGGACGTGAAGCCGCGAGGAGGACGAGAGAGGAATGATGATGTTTGCCTCGCGGGCGGCAACTCTGCGCTGGAAAAGGAACGTTTGTCAAAGGGCTGACAGGGAAACCCTCTCAGCTCCTGGCATTCCTTCCATAGCACCTCACCACACACACACACACCCACACACACACGCACACACATACACACACACACACACACACACACACACACTAGAGGACACCCCCGTGACGACGTGGCGGCCACACTCCGGATGCAAGGAGGTTTTGTGGTTTCCTCACACGCCCTGGTCCTCCATCCTCACCGCGTCCTCGGTCCAACTATTGTTGCGAGGACAAAGGACACCCCTGAGAGGTGGGCTTCAGAATCAGCTGGGCTTCCTCATATTGTCAGCCGGAACATTCTCCTCCTCCGTCACAACTTCCATGATCATCCCAGCTGGGAACAAAGGTTGGAATGTTGGAGAAGTGTCCCCTCAGAAGGACGTTGCATCATGGAGGGACGTCAGCAAAAGTATTGGGACAACATGGACCCCTCAGAGGGACGTCATATTATTTAAGGGTCAAAAAGTCGTGATTTTTCTGGTCAAAAAGTCTGGATTTTTTTTAAATGTCAAAAAGTCTGGATTTTTTGTAAATGTCAAAAAGTCTGAAGTTTTTTGGTCAAAAAATCTGGATTTTTTTTCTAAGTGTCAAAAAATCTGGATTTTTCTAAGTGTTCAAAAATCGGGATTTTTTTGTCAAAAAGTCGGAAAATGTTTTGTCAAAAAAATCAGGATTTTTTCTAAGTGTCAAAAAGTCTGGATTTTTTTCTAAGTGTCAAAAAGTCTGGATTTTTTCTAAATGTAGAAAATTCTGGATTTTTTTTTTGTCAAAAGTCTGGAATTTTTTTGTCAAAAAGTCTGGATTTTTTTGTAAGTGTCAAAAATTCAGGATTTTTTGTATTTGTCAAAAAGTCGGGATTTTTTTGTAAGTGTCAAAAATTCAGGATTTTTTGTATTTGTCAAAAAGTCGAGATTTTTTCTAAGTGTCAAAAAGTCTGGATTTTTTTGTAAGTGTCAAAAAGTTGGGATTTTTTCTAAATGTCAAAAAGTCTGAATTTCTTTTGGTCAAAAAAATCTGGATATTTTCCAAGTGTCAAAAAAATCCTGATTTTTTTCTAAGTGTCAAAAAGTCTGGATGATTTTTTTGTCAAAAAGTCAGAAATTTTTTTGTCAAAAAGTCGGAAACATTTTTGTCAAAAAATCTGGATTTTTTTCTAAGTGTAAAAAAATTCTGGAATTTTTTTGTCAAAAAGTCTGGATTTTTTGTAAGTGTCAAAAAGTCTGGATTTTTTTGTAAGTGTCAAAAAGTCTGGATTTTTTTTAAGTGTCAAAAAGTCTGGATTTTTTCTAAGTCTCAAAAAGTCTGGATTTTTTTCTAAGTGTCAAAAAATCTGAATTTTTTTAAGTGTCAAAAAGTCTGGATTTTTTTGTCAAAAATGTGGACATTTTTTGTCAAAAAAACCTGATTTTTTTCCAGGGGTCGAAAAGTCTGGATTTTTTCTAAATGTCAAAAAGTCGGGATTTTTTGGTCAAAAACTCAGGATTTTTTGTAAGTGTCAAAAGCATTGGGACAACATGGAGGCCTCAGAGGGATGTCAGCAAAAGTATTGGGACAACATGGAGGCCTCAGAGGGATGTCAGCAAAAGTATTGGGACAACATGGAGGCCTCAGAGGGACGTCAGCAAAAGTATTGGGACAACATGGAGGCCTCAGAGGGACGTCAGCAAAAGTATTGGGACAACATGGAGGCCTCAGAGGGATGTCAGCAAAAGTATTGGGACAACATGGAGGCATCAAAGGGACGTCAGCAAAAGTATTGGGACAACATGGAGGCCTCAGAGGGACGTTAGCAAAAGTATTGGGACAACATGGAGGCCTCAGAGGGACGTTAGCAAAAGTATTGGGACAACATGGAGGCCTCAGAGGGACGTCAGCAAAAGTTTTGGGACAACATGGAGGCCTCAGAGGCATGTGGACAAAAGTATTGGGACAACAACAAGTAAAGAAAAATGTGGTGTTTTTGCTTCTTTTTCCGTGTTTGGTGCATTTGTGAGGTCCAAAGTCTCTGAAATAATTAATTCCAACTGGACATGAAGACCATGGCCAACATGGGCAGTGAAGTTAGGATGGAACAGGGAGACTTAAAACAAATGATAAAAGATGATTGAATGTGATGTAACATGATAAAAGATCAATGATTGAATGTGATGCATGATGATAAAAGATCATCAAAGACGGTAGAAGATGGCGTCAGAGAGCAAACTTTCCTAAAGCACCTGCGTGTTGGAATGCAGTGAACGTCTTGACAGGCTGAAGGAAAACAGCTGAAACAATAGCAGGAGATGACAGGCTGATGGGCGGGACTCATACACACACACACACACACACACACACACACACACACACACACACACACACACACACACACACACACACGCACACACACACACACATTCCAGGTTCATCTCCCAGGATGTGGTCTTTGTGAACCATCAGATTTATTACAGACAATAAAAGTGGATCCTGACAGCAAACTAACACTAAAAGTTCTCGTCCACAAACAGAAAGAAAGACTAAAAAGTCGCCCACGAACAAGAACAAAGACTAAAAAGTCGTCCACGAACAAGAAGAACGACTAAGAAGTCATCCACGAACAAGAAGAAAGTCTAAAAAGTCGTCCACTAACAAGAAGAAAGACTAAAAAGTCGTACACTAACAAGAAGAAAAACTAAAAAGTCGTCCATTAACAAGAAGAAAGACTAAGATGTCGTCCACGAACAAGAAGAAAGACCAAAAAGTCGTCCACGAACAAGAGGAAGGACTAAGAAGTCGTCCACAAACAAGAAGAAGGACTAAAAAGTAATCAACGAACAAGAAGAAAAACTAAGAAGTCGTCCACGAACAAGAGGAAGGACTAAGAAGTCGTCCACAAACAAGAAGAGGGACTAAAAAGTCATCAACGAACAAGAACAAACACTAACAAGTCCTCCACGCACAAGAAGAACAACTAAAAAGTCATCAACGAACAAGAGGAAAGACTAAGAAGTCGTCCACTAACAAGAACCACTAAAAATTCATCAACGAACAAGAAGAAAGACTAAAAAGTCGTCCACTAACAAGAAGAAGACTAAAAAGTTGTCCACTAACAAGAAAAAAGACTAAGAAGTCGTCCACTAACAAGAAGAAAGACTAAAAAGTCGTCCACAAACGAAAATAAAGACTAAGAATTCGTCCACGAACAAGAAGAAAAACTAAAAAGTCGTCCACTAACAAGAAGAAAGACTAAAAAGTCGTCCACGAACAAAAATAAAGACTAAGAAGTCGTGCACTAACAAGAAGACTAAAAAGTTGTCCACTAACAAGAAAAAAGACTAAGAAGTCGTCCACTAACAAGAAGAAAGACTAAAAAGTCGTCCACAAACGAAAATAAAGACTAAGAAGTCGTCCACGAACAAGAAAACTAAAAAGTCGTCCACTAACAAGAAGAAAGACTAAAAAGTCATCCACGAATAAAAAGAAACACTGAGAAGTCGTCCACTAACAAGAAGAAAGACTAAAAAGTTGTCCACTAACAAGAAGAAAAACTAAAAAGTCGTCCACTAACAAGAAAAAAGACTAAAAAGTCATCCACGAATAAAAAGAAACACTTAGAAGTCGTCCACTAACAAGAAGAAAGACTAAAAAGTTGTCCACTAACAAGGAGAAAGACTAAAAAGTCATCCACTAACAAGAAGAAAGACTAAAAAGTCGTCCACGAACAAGAAGAAAGACTAAAAAGTCGTCCACTAACAAGAAGAAAGACGAAGAAGTCGCCCACTAACAAGAAGAAAGACTAAGAAGTCGTCCACGAACAAGAAGAAAGACTAAAAAGTCGTCCACGAACAAGAAGAAAGACTAAAAAGTCGTCCACGAACAAGAAGAAAGACGAAGAAGTCGTCCACTAACAAGAAGAAAGACTAAAAAGTCGTCCACGAACAAGAAGAAAGACTAAAAAGTCGTCCACTAACAAGAAGAAAGACTAAAAAGTCGTCCACAAATAAAAAGAAACACTAAGAAGTCGTCCACAAACAAGAAGAAAGACTAAAAAGTCATCCACGAATAAAAAGAAACACTGAGAAGTCGTCCACTAACAAGAAGAAAGACTAAAAAGTTGTCCACTAACAAGAAGAAAAACTAAAAAGTCGTCCACTAACAAGAAAAAAGACTAAAAAGTCATCCACGAATAAAAAGAAACACTTAGAAGTCGTCCACTAACAAGAAGAAAGACTAAAAAGTTGTCCACTAACAAGGAGAAAGACTAAAAAGTCATCCACTAACAAGAAGAAAGACTAAAAAGTCGTCCACGAACAAGAAGAAAGACTAAAAAGTCGTCCACTAACAAGAAGAAAGACGAAGAAGTCGCCCACTAACAAGAAGAAAGACTAAGAAGTCGTCCACGAACAAGAAGAAAGACTAAAAAGTCGTCCACGAACAAGAAGAAAGACTAAAAAGTCGTCCACGAACAAGAAGAAAGACGAAGAAGTCGTCCACTAACAAGAAGAAAGACTAAAAAGTCGTCCACGAACAAGAAGAAAGACTAAAAAGTCGTCCACTAACAAGAAGAAAGACTAAAAAGTCGTCCACAAATAAAAAGAAACACTAAGAAGTCGTCCACAAACAAGAAGAAAGACTAAAAAGTCGTCCACTAACAAGAACAAGGACTAAGAAGTCGTCCACTAACAAGAAGAAGGACTAAGAAGTCATCCACGAACAAGAAGACTAAAAAGTCGTCCACGAACAAGAAGAAAGACTAAAAAGTCGTCCACTATCAGGAAGAAGACTAAAATCCATCCATCCATTTTCTACCGCTTGTTCCTCTCGGAGTCGCGGGGTGCTGAAGTCTATCCCAGCTGCATTCGGGCGGAAGGCGGGTACACCCTGGACAAGGAAGGTGGTGTACACCCTGGACAAGAAAGGCGGTGTACACCCTGGACAAGAAAGGCGGGGTACACCCTGGACAAGAAAGGCGGCATACACCCTGGACAAGAAAGGCGGCATACACCCTGGACAAGAAAGGCGGGGTACACCCTGGACAAGAAAGGCGGTGTACACCCTGGACAAGAAAGGTGGGGTACACCCTGGACAAGAAAGGCGGCGTACACCCTGGACAAGAAAGGCGGGGTACACCCTGGACAAGAAAGGTGGCGTACACCCTGGACAAGAAAGGTGGAGTACACCCTGGACAAGAAAGGTGGAGTACACCCTGGACAAGTGTCCACCTCACGGCAGGGCCAACACAGCATTCACACTCACATTCACACAGTAGGGACCATTAAGTGTCAACCTATCAGGTGCATGTCTTTGGAGGTAGGAGGAAGCCAGAGTACCCAGAGAGAACCCACGCAACATCCTTCCCAATGTTTGCAATATTCATAACTTTCTTGAAAGTAAACATATGTCAGTTGTAATATTTTCAAGATGTCTTTATGAAAGATTTGGAGTCTCCAGGCACTGCTCCCTTACAGAAAAACGCGTAGGTGGGATTGAGGAGGTCTTCCAAGTATTCCCCCCCACCGATCCACAACATCTCGAGTGGAGGTCAGCAGCATGTTGTCAGTGCACCGATGATGGTGGTCCAGAGTCACTTCCAAGCAATCTGGAAGTTGTTCTCCATGGTTTCGCCAAACTTCTCCCATGTCTGAGTTTTTGCCTCTGCGACCACCAAAGCTGCACACCACTTGGCCAATCAGTACTTTCCACTGTCTCCGGAGTCCTATGAGCCAAGAGGACCCGATAGGACACCTTCTTCAGCTTGACGGCATCCCTCTTGGGATTCTGGGATCATCGCCACAACAGGCACCAATCAACTTGTGCCCACAGCTCCGATCAGCCGCCTCGACAATAGAGGTACGGAACATGGTCCATTCGGACTAAATGTCCAGCGCCTCCCTCGTGACATGTTCAAAGTTCTTCTGGAGGTGGGAATTGAAACTCTCTCTGGCAGGAGACTCTGCTAGACGTTCCCAGCAGACCCTCACAATGCGTTTGGGCCTGCCTGGTCGGACCGGCATCCTCCCCTACCATCGGAGCCAACTCACCACCACCAGGTGGTCGATCGGTAGAAAGCGCCGCCCCTCTCTTCACCCATCCAAAACATGAGACTGCAAATCTGATGACACAACCACAAAGTCGATCATGGAACTGCGGCCTAGGGGTGTCCTGGTGCCAAGTGAACATATGGACACCATTATGTTTGAACATGCACAAAAATCCAATAACAAAACACTCTGGTTCAGGTCCCCCTATCATGCCTCCCCGGGTTTCACTGTCATTCCAATGTGAACGTTGAAGTCCCCCAGCAGAACACCGGAATCACCCGAGGGAGCACTCTCCAGTACTCCCTCGAGGATAGGTAATCCAAAAAACGGGAGAGGGGGAACCCTGATCTACTCTTTGGTGCGTAACCGCGAACAATAGTCAGGACCTGTCCTCCACTACTCGATTAAATTCCAACCTACAGGCTCTGAGCTGGGGGACAACAAGTATTGCCACCCCCACCCGCTCACCTCTCACTGCTTGGAAGAGAGTCCAGCCTCTCTTGAGTGGACTGGTTCCAGAGACCTTGGACCAGCTCAGACTCCTTCCCCCCTTGCGAGGGGACGTTCCATGTCCTGAGAGTTAGCTTCTGTCGCCGAGGATCAGACCGCCAAGGTGAGTTGAGAGCCCATTGGAGTGGGGATCCACATTGCATCTTTGGGATGTGCCCGGCCGGGCCCCCATGTGGATAGACCTGACCAGGCCTCCAGTCCTCGGTCTAGAGGGGGGGGAGCGGGCAAAGGAAATCTGTGTCCTTGTTTTTGTTTTGTCATAGAAGTCTTTGACATGTTCTTTGTCTGGTCCCTCACCTAGGACTTGTTTATCGTGGAAGACCCTAGCAGGGGCATAGAATCCCCAGACTAGTTCTACTTCTATACTTTTAGTTTTACTTCTAGTTCTACTTCTATACTTTTAGTTTTACTTCTCGTTCTACATCTATACTTTTGGTTTTTGCTTCTAGTCCTACTTCTGCTCGATACTGTTAGTTCTACTTCTAGTCCTACTTCTGCTCGATACTGTTAGTTCTACTTCTAGTTCTTTTCTACTTCTAATTGTAGTTGCAATTGCAGTTTTAGATGCAGTTGTTGTTGTTGTTGTAGTAGTTGCTGTTGTAGTTGCTGTTGCCATTGCAGTTTTTGTTTTTGTTGTAATAGTTGTTGTAGTTTATTTGTAGTTGTAGCTGCAGTTCTAGTTTGTAGTTGTTGTAGTTTGTGTTGTAGTTTTAGTTGTGATTGTAGTTTTAGTAGTTGTTGTAGTAGGTATAGTTTTAGTAGTAGCCATTGCAGTTTTAATTTTAGTTGTAGTGGTCATAGTTGTTGTAGTTTTAGTTTTAGTAGTTGTAGTTGTCGTTGTACTTAAATTTTTAGTAGTTGCCGTTGCAGTTTTAGTAGGTGTAGTTGTAGTTGTAGTTGCGGTTTTAGTTTTAGTTGTAGCTTTAGTTGTAGTTGTTGTCGTTTTATTTGTAGTAGTTGTAGTTTTAGTTTAGTCATAGTCGTAGTTGTTGTAGTTGTGATTGTAGTTTTAGTAGTCGTTGTAGTAGGTATAGTTTCAGTAGTTGCCATTGCATTTTTAGTTTTAGTTGTAGTGGTTGTAGTTGTTGTAGTTGTAGTTTTAGTAGTTGTAGTTGTCGAAGTTAAAGTTTTAGTAGTTGCCGTTGCAGTTTTAGTTTTAGTTGTAGCTTTAGTTGTAGTTGTCGTTTTATTTGTAGTAGTTGTAGTAGTTGTAGTTTTAGTTTAGTCATAGTCGTAGTTGTTGTAGTTGTGATGGTAGTTTTAGTAGTCGTTGTAGTAGGTATAGTTTCAGTAGTTGCCAATGCAGTTTTAGTTTTAGTTGTAGTGGTCATAGTTGTAGTAGTTGTAGTTTTAGTTTATTCATAGTCGTAGTTGTTGTAGTTGTGATTGTAGTTTTAATAGTCTTTGTAGTAGGTATAGTTTCAGTAGTTGCCACTGCAGTTTTAGTTTTAGTTGTAGTGGTCATAGTTGTAGTAGATGTAGTTTTAGTTTAGTCCTAGTCGTAGTTGCTGTAGTTGTGATTGTAGTTTTAATAGTCGTTGTAGTAGGTATAGTTTCAGTAGTTGCCATTGCAGTTTTAGTTTTAGTTGTAGTGGTCATAGTTGTTGTAGTTGTAGTTTTAATAGTTGTAGTTGTCGTAGTTAAAGTTTTAGTAGTTGCCGTTGCAGTTTTAGTAGTTGTAGTTTTAGTTGTAGTTGCGGTTTTAGTTTTAGTTGTAGCTTTAGTTGTAGTTGTTGTCGTTTTATTTGTGGTAGTTGTAGTTTTAGTTTAGTTATAGTCGTAGTTGTTGTAGTTGTCATTGTACTTTTAGTAGTCGTTGTAGTAGGTATAGTTTCAGTAGTTGCCATTGCAGTTTTAGTTTTAGTTGTAGTGGTCGTAGTTGTTGTTTTAGTAGTTGTAGTTGTTGTTGTAGTTAAAGTTTTAGTAGTTACGGTTTTAGTTTTAGTAGTTGTAGTTGTAGTTGTAGTTGCGGTTTTAGTTTTAGTTGTAGCTTTAGTTGTAGTTGTTGTTTTATTTGTAGTAGTTGTAGTAGTTGTAGTTTTAGTTTAGTCATAGTTGTAGTTGTGATTGTAGTTTTAGTAGTCGTTGTAGTAGGTATAGTTTCAGTAGTTGCCATTGCAGTTTTAGTTTTAGTTGTAGTGGTCATAGTTGTTGTAGTTGTAGTTTTAGTAGTTGTAGTTGTCGTAGTTAAAGTTTTAGTAGTTGCCGTTGCAGTTTTAGTAGTTGTAGTTTTAGTTGTAGTTGCGGTTTTAGTTTTAGTTGTAGCTTTAGTTGTAGTTGTTGTCGTTTTATTTGTGGTAGTTGTAGTTTTAGTTTAGTTATAGTCGTAGTTGTTGTAGTTGTCATTGTACTTTTAGTAGTCGTTGTAGTAGGTATAGTTTCAGTATTTGCCATTGCAGTTTTAGTTTTAGTTGTAGTGGTCGTAGTTGTTGTTTTAGTAGTTGTAGTTGTTGTTGTAGTTAAAGTTTTAGTAGTTACGGTTTTAGTTTTAGTAGTTGTAGTTGTAGTTGTAGTTGCGGTTTTAGTTTTAGTTGTAGCTTTAGTTGTAGTTGTTGTTTTATTTGTAGTAGTTGTAGTAGTTGTAGTTTTAGTTTAGTCATAGTTGTAGTTGTGATTGTAGTTTTAGTAGTCGTTGTAGTAGGTATAGTTTCAGTAGTTGCCATTGCAGTTTTAGTTTTAGTTGTAGTGGTCATAGTTGTTGTAGTTGTAGTTTTAGTAGTTGTAGTTGTCGTAGTTAAAGTTTTAGTAGTTGCCGTTGCAGTTTTAGTAGTTGTAGTTTTAGTTGTAGTTGCGGTTTTAGTTTTAAATGTAGCTTTAGTTGTAGTTGTTGTCGTTTTATTTGTGGTAGTTGTAGTTTTAGTTTAGTTATAGTCGTAGTTGTTGTAGTTGTCATTGTACTTTTAGTAGTCTTTGTAGTAGGTATAGTTTCAGTAGTTGCCATTGCAGTTTTATTTTAGTTGTAGTGGTCGTAGTTGTTGTTTTAGTAGTTGTAGTTGTTGTTGTAGTTAAAGTTTTAGTAGTTGCGGTTTTAGTTTTAGTAGTTGTAGTTTTAGTTGTAGTTGCGGTTTTAGTTTTAGTCGTAGCTTTAGTTGTAGTTGTTGTCGTTTTATTTGTGGTAGTTGTAGTTTTAGTTTAGTTATAGTCGTAGTTGTTGTAGTTGTCATTGTACTTTTAGTAGTCGTTGTAGTAGGTATAGTTTCAGTAGTTGCCATTGCAGTTTTATTTTAGTTGTAGTGGTCGTAGTTGTTGTTTTAGTAGTTGTAGTTGTTGTTGTAGTTAAAGTTTTAGTAGTTGCGGTTTTAGTTTTAGTAGTTGTAGTTTTAGTTGTAGTTGCGGTTTTAGTTTTAGTTGTAGCTTTAGTTGTAGTTGTTGTCGTTTTATTTGTGGTAGTTGTAGTTTTAGTTTAGTTATAGTCGTAGTTGTTGTAGTTGTCATTGTACTTTTAGTAGTCTTTGTAGTAGGTATAGTTTCAGTAGTTGCCATTGCAGTTTTATTTTAGTTGTAGTGGTCGTAGTTGTTGTTTTAGTAGTTGTAGTTGTTGTTGTAGTTAAAGTTTTAGTAGTTGCGGTTTTAGTTTTAGTAGTTGTAGTTTTAGTTATAGTTGCGGTTTTAGTTTTAGTTGTAGCTTTAGTTGTAGTTGTTGTTGTTTTATTTGTAGTAGTTGTAGTAGTTGTAGTTTTAGTTTAGTCATAGTTGTAGTTGTGATTGTAGTTTTAGTAGTCGTTGTAGTAGGTATAGTTTCAGTAGTTGCCATTGCAGTTTTAGTTTTAGTTGTAGTGGTCGTAGTTGTTGTAGTTGTAGTTTTAGTAGTTGTAGTTGTCGTTGTAGTTACATTTTTAGTAGTTGCCGTTGCAGTTTTAGTAGTTGTAGTTGTAGTTGTAGTTGCGGTTGTAGTTGTAGTTGTTGTCGTTTTATTTGTAGTAGTTGTAGTTTTAGTTTAGTTATAGTCGTAGTTGTTGTAGTTGTCATTGTAGTTTTAGTTGTCATAGTTGTAGTTGCAGTTTTATTTGTAGTTTTAGTTTTAGTTGTATTTGCAGTTTTATTTGTAGTTGTAGTTTTAGTTGTTGTATTAGTTGTAGTAGTTTTAGTTGAAGTTGCTTCTGTAGTTTTAGTTGTTGTAGTTGCGGTTGTAATTTTGGTTGTAGTTTTAGTTGTTGTATTTGCTGTTGTAGTTGTAGTAATTTTAGTTGTAGTTGTGTAGAGTTGAGGCAGAATGTTGTGTGTGAAACAGGCGTCCATTGAAGAGGAAAGTTTCCAGAAAGTAGCGAGACGACGTCAAAGTGCAGCCAAGAGTTGACACAACTCAACCTTGCTGAGCCATGAAAGTGAAACTTTACGATGATGTCATTCTTCTTTCTTTTTTTCTACACTTGATGCCAATGACTCACTGGGGCACTTTGGCTCCGCCCCCTGCTTGGAGCACATGCTTTCCCCAACATCTCTGTTCATTATTTTATTATTATTACTAATGGCCAGTCTAATCCCTGATTATTATATGATGATTATTATCACTAGTGCAAGTTAAAACAATACATACGTCCATTCCATTATCAATAATATTATTACTGGTGTAACCTAAAGTGCTATATAAATATGATCAACTATTATCATAATTGTTATCTCCAGGACAGTGCTTGTCAAACTTTTTTCACCAAGTAGCACCTCAGAAAACACTTGGCTCTCCAAGTACCACCATAATGAGCAACAATAAAATACAGTAGCGTAGTAGTACTCATTAAAACAAGGTTAAGTATATTTCATATTTTTGGCCACACAGCTTGAACACTGTGTTTGAATATAAAACACTGTACTTTAATCAAGTGATTCTTTGGCGCACCACTAGATGGCGCCCACGCGTTATAAATCTAACCCATTATTATCAAAATTACTAGTGCATTATATACAAATATATACATATGATACAAAGTGCATATAATAATATACTCCAATATTAATACTACAATAATTTGTGTGAGAGTGTGTGTGTGCGTGTGTCACCAACATGTGAGTGTCCTGGTCGGGTGGAAGTGTGGATTTTGGCACCAGCCCGAGGTCGAAGGTCACAAGTTAGCGAGGTGTCATTCAGTCATGGAACTTATGAGCGAGTGTGGAAGGAACATGAAATATTCCCCGTATTCATGTACGTATGTACAGTATTTGTATTTGTCTATATATATATATATTTATATGTATATATAGACTGTACACATGCGGTCTATATATATATATGTGTGTGTATATATATATATATATATATATATATATATATATATATATATATATATATATATATATATATATATATATATATATATATGCAATCTATAGTAAGAGTGATAATTTACAGTAGGAGAGATAATGTAGAGTAAGAGAGATAATAGGATGGACTTTTATTTATCCCACAATGGGGAAATTACATTGTTGCAATGCAAGGTTTTACATACCATAACAGAAGTAAAGAGGTATAATGTAGAGTAAGAGACATAATTTAGAGTAAGAGATACAATGTAGAGTATGAGAGATAATGTCGAGTAAGAGATCAAATGTATAGTACGAGATATAATGTAGAGTAAGAGATGAAATGTGGAGCATGAGAGACAATGTCGAGTAAGAGATATAATGTAGAGTGAGAGATTCAATGTCGAGCAAGATGTAAAGTGAGAGATATAATGTTGAGTAAGAGATATATAGTACAGTAAGAGGTATAATGTCGAGTAAGAGAGATCATGTAAAGTAAGAGATATCATGTAGAGTAAGAGATATAATGTCGAGTAAGAATAGATCATGTAGAGTAAGCGATATATTGTTGAGTAAAAGGTATAATGTAGACTAAGAGATATAAAGTAGAGTAAGAGAAATAATGATGAGTAAGAGATATAATGTTGAGTAAGAGGTATAATGTTGAGCAAGATGTACAATGAGATGAGATATATAGTACAGTAAGAGGTATAATGTCGAGTAAGAGAGATCATGTAAAGTAAGAGATATCATGTCGAGTAAGAATAGCTCATGTAGAGTAAGCGATATATTGTTGAGTAACAGGTATAATGTAGACAAAGAGATAATGTCGAGTAAGAGAGATAATGTCAAGTAAGAGAGATAATGTCGAGTAAGAGATAAAATGTATAGTACAAGATATAATGTAGAGTAAGAGATAAAATGTAGAGCATGAGCGATAATGTCGAGTAAGAGAGATAATGTTGAGTAAGAGATATATAGTACAGTAAGAGGTAAAATGTAGAGTAAGAGAGATAATGTACAGTAATTGATATAATGTAGAGTAAGAGATATAATGTCAAGTAAGTATAGATAATGTAGAGTAAGCGATATATTGTTGAGTAAAAGGTATAGTGTTGAGTAAGAGATATAAAGTAGAGTAAGAGAAATAATGATAAGTAAGAGATATAATGTTGAGTAAGAGATATAATGTTGAGCAAGATGTACAATGTAAAGTGAAAGAGATAATGTCGAGTAAGAGAGACAATGTCGAGTAAGAGATAAAATGTATAGTACGAGATATAATGTAGAGTAAGAGATCAAATGTAGAGCATGAGCGATAATGTCGAGTAAGAGATATAATGTCGAGGAAGAGGTATAATGTTGAGTAAGAGATATAATGTTAAGCAAGATGTACAATGTAAAGTAAAAGAGATAATGTCGAGTAAGAGTGATAATGTCGAGTAAGAGAGATAATGTCGAGTAAGAGATAAAATGTATAGTACGGGATATAATGTAGAGTAAGAGATAAAATGTAGAGCATGAGCGATAATGTCGATTAAGAGATATAATATCGAGTAAGAGATATAATGTAGAGTGAGAGATTCAATGTCGAGCAAGATGTACAATGTAAAGTGAGAGATATAATGTCGAGTAAGAGATATATAGTACAGTAAGAGGTATAATGTAGAGTAAGAGAGATAATGTACAGTAATTGATATAATGTAGAGTAAGAGATATAATGTCGAGTAAGAATAGATCATGTAGAGTAAGCGATATATTGTTGAGTAAAAGGTATAATGTAGACTAAGAGATATAAAGTAGAGTAAGAGAAATAATGATGAGTAAGAGATATAATGTTGAGTAAGAGATATAATGTTGAGCAAGATGTACAATGTAAAGTGAAAGAGATAATGTCGAGTAAGAGAGATAATGTCGAGTAAGAGATAAAATGTATAGTACGAGATACAATGTAGAGTAAGAGATAAAATGTAGAGCATCAGCGAAAATGTTGATTAAGAGATATAATGTTGAGTAAGAGATATAATGCAGAGTGAAAGATTCAATGTCAAGCAAGATGTACAATGTAAAGTGAGAGAGATAATGTTGAGTAAGAGATATATAGTACAGTACGAGGTATAATGTAGAGTGAGAGAGATCATGTAGAGTAAAGGAGATAATGTAGAGTAAGAGATATAATGTTGAGTAAGAATAGATCATGTAGAGTAAGCGATATATTGTTGAGTAAAAGGTATAATGTAGACTAAGAGATATAAAGTAGAGTAAGAGAAATAATGATGAGTAAGAGATATAATGTTGAGTAAGAGGTATAATGTTGAGCAAGATGTACAATGTAAAGTGAAAGCGATAATGTCGAGTAAGAGGGATAATGTCGAGTAAGAGAGATAATGTCGAGTAAGAGATAAAATGTATAGTACGAGATATAATGTAGAGTAAGAGATAAAATGTAGAGCATCAGCGAAAATGTTGATTAAGAGATATAATGTTGAGTAAGAGATATAATGTAGAGTGAAAGATTCAATGTCGAGCAAGATGTACAATGTAAAGTGAGAGAGATAATGTTGAGTAAGAGATATATAGTACAGTAAGAGGTATAATGTAGAGTAAGAGAGATAATGTACAGTAATTGATATAATGTAGAGTAAGAGATATAATGTCGAGTAAGAATAGATCATGTAGAGTAAGCGATATATTGTTGAGTAAAAGGTTTTATGTAGAGTAAGAGATATAATGTAGAGTAAGAGAAATAATGATGAGTAAGAGATATAATGTTGAGTAAGAGATATAATCTTAAGCAAGATGTACAATGTAAAGTGAAAGAGATAATGTCGAGTAAGAGAGATAAAATCGAGTAAGAGAGATCATGTCGAGTAAGAGATATAATGCCAAGTAAGAGATATAATGCAGAGTAAAAGATACAATGCCGAGTAATAGATATAATGCAGAGTAAGAGATAAAAATCAGAGGAAGAGCTACAATGCAGAGTAAGAGATATAATGTCAAGTAAGAGATATAATGCAGAGTAAGAGATATGTTGAGTAAGAGATATAATGCACAGTAAGAGATATAACGCACAGTAAGAAATACAATGCAGAGTAAGCGATATAATGTCGAGTAAGAGATATAATGCAGAGTAAGAGATATAATGTTGAGTAAGAGATATAATGTCGAGTAGGAGATATAATGCACAGTAAGAGATATAATGTCGAGTAAGGGAAACAAGTTGAAGTGGACTTGATCAAAAGTAGAAGAGAAGCAGCGCTGCATTTTTATGACCAAAGAAGGAAATCTTCATCTCATTGCTGCCTTTCTGGTCTTCTTCTCCTCACGAGGAGGAGGAGGAGGAAGAGGACTGACCTTGTGAAGATGGATGAGCTCGGGTCAAAGGTTAACGAGGGCAGTTCAGCGTGTGGAAGGAGAGGTCAAAGGTTGGTGAGGTCAAACAGGGCTAGGTTCTCTGCTGATGACCCTGCAGATGGCGCTATATGCTGGGAGAACATCTTTACAGCAATACTGCTCATGAGAGATAGGCTCCAGCACCCCTCGCCACCCCAAAAGGGACAAGCGGTAGCAAATGGATGGATGGATGGATGTTTTTAATAAAACCTTCTCGTGGTCGACAACACGTCATCAAGATTGGACAGCCCAAAAAACTTCTTTTTTTGGCCAACAAATAAATACAAAGAACATTAAGGAAGTCAAGTAAATACAAAACTTTTGATATTTTGGTGGACATATTTTTTGCGAACAGTTGCAATCGATCACCGGCAATCAGCACACCTGGGACTGATGATGGCGAGCTGAATTAAGACCAGTAGACCCAAGGATCCTTGCCGGAACATAACCTTCTGTTGGCGTACAACCTCCGTTCCCGTGTTGACGTTGCTGTGTGTCTCGCCATTCCTCGGTCCCCCCCTTGCCCTGCTTCCCGGACTGCCTCTTAGATCTTGACCTCCCGCTTGGACACGGACCTCTTGACGCCTCTCTCTCAGCCCCACGGACCTCTCGCTTGTCTCACGGACCTTCCTCTGCCTTGTCCCCGCTCTCGATTCAACACTACGGTAAAACACTCAAGTAATTCCCACACCTAGTCTACACCACACACTCTTGGATATTAGTTCACACTCCATTTCCTTAGTTTGTATTATTATTGTTTAATAATTATATATATTGTGTATATATATATATATATTATAGATGCGTGGATAGGCAATTATTTCATCCGCAACCGCATCACAAAAGTCGTCAACCATCCGCCATCCACCCGAACTAACATTTAATCAAAACCGCACCCGCCCGCCATCCGCCACCCGCCCGTTGTTATATATCTAATATAGACGATGCAAGGCATTAGTGAGGTTATAAAGCTTTTGCCTGTTAAAGAAAGGAGACTGGTCCAATGCAGCAGAGACATTCTGCTGCACGGCCCAGACGCACACCAGTGCGCAATCATCTGGGAGCACCTCCAAGCGTGCTCGCGCCACTCAAACTGCTGCAGGCAGCTGCGTTCTATCTTGTTTTAACATCCTGTGGCACTCTTCTGGGATCACGGCGGACGAAACTGCTCATGCTCAGGGTGTTTGTGGAGGTTCGGGGTTTTGCACAAATGTGATGCACCATGTTAGATGTCCCGGTTTTGTGACTGTCGTAGACATAAACAGCGTCGCAGCTCTTGCGAATCACGTAGCCAGCATTACTATCATCCTGATTTACAACCTCATAAAAACGAGTCCACGCTGAACTTTTCTGGCCTTTTTTTCCCCTGGTCTTTAGTATTCCCTTTTTTAGTTTGTCGCGTACCACGTTTGCTGCCGGCGTTGCCATCTCTTTTTTTTCTTCTTCTTCTGTTGTGGCATATGCTGCAGGTGCCTGCTCGTTTTTCGTATGTGGGTAACAACATTTAACTATGTATATATATTTCCGAATTGGTTTAACTGCCACCCGCCTGAATCTATTTAAAATCTAATTTTTTTTAATTTCAACCGCCCGACCCGACCCGCGGATAAAATCTAATTTTTTTTTTATTTCAACCGCCCGACCCGCGGATAATCCGCGGACTCCGCGGTTGTGTCCGCAAACCGCGCATCTCTAATATATATATATAATAAGCCCCCTTGTGGAACTGTGCCGTCACAACTCCCTCTGTACACATAACACCCGCAGTCGTGTCCCCTTTTTTCGGTTTCGCTTTTTTGTTTCCGGTTTCAAACTAAGTCAATTTGACGCCGGGGGGCGGGTGCCTGAGGGAGGGGCTTACATCAAGTTTACCCGGAAGCAGTTTTACTGGACTTGGGCTTGCAGGTAAAACACCGTAGAAGAAGACAGTAGGACCCAAGTTTTCAAATCTTCAAAACATGAAATTATAAATCAAAAGTCATTTTTGACGTTTAAGTGATCTCCTGACATCTTGTGTTTGTAAACTATTGCAGTACTTTTTGACTACTTACCTAATTCATACAACACTCTGCTCAACTTGGTTACTTTCAAAATTGGTTTTCTAGATGCAGTTGGGATATATCTCTGTTATTTATGGAATGTTTAATAGTGTGAATGCTCCAAAACATTCACACGTATGCTTTTTTACACCAAAATTCATCTATTTATCTTATTATTAATCTTCTCCAGATTTTGGCGCGCTCTACCGTCCACATTTTTCACCCGATTCAAACCGTTTCAACTTCAAACTGTTCAACCTATTCGGGAATCGCGGGCTTTCCCTTGACAAATTGCAAAAATTTCCCAGAATTCCAGGTTTTCCGGGACATTTTTCCCATCCAAAATGAATTGGCCATTTTCCAAACTTCCACCATTTCCACATTTTTCAACCAATTCAAACTATTCCTCCTTCAACACATTCCACCATCCAGAAAATTCAAACTTCCCTTTTTTCCAAGTTAAAAAAAATTCCAGGACTTTCCAGAATTCCTGGTTTTCTAAAGCCCTATTTCCACCCTTTTTTCTGGCCGCGACTACTCCTTCCACATTTTTCAACCCACTTCAACCGTTCCACCGTCAAAACATTCCTCTTAATCAGGACAAAAAACAAAGTTGTTTTTTTGAACTGGAAAAATTCCCGGTTTTCCCAAAATTCCAGGAATTACGTAATACCATTTCTCAATTCAACATGTTACTACTTCAACATTTCTCGACCAATTTGAAAAATTCCAACACCAACTATTTCAACTCATTCAGACCATTCAAGTATTTTTTTGTTTTTTTTACCATTTTCAAAAAAATTCCCTCTTTTCCCGAAATTCCCAATTTTTCTGAAATTCCCATTAAAATCAATGGGACATTCTTCAAAGTTCCCACAATTCCCACATTTTTCATCTGATTCAAACTGTTCCAACTTCAAAATATTCAGCCTGTTCAGGAATTGTGTGCTCTAATTCAAGAATTCTAAAAAAAAATTCCCGGATTTTCCATAATTCTTTTTTTTTTTTCAGTTTTCCCCATTCAAAATGAATTGGCCATTTTTCAAACTTCCACAATTCCCACATTCTTCAACCGATTCAAACCATTCCACCTTAAATACATTTAACTCATCCTGGACATTGAAACTTCCATTTTTCCACATTCAACAAATTTCCAGGAATTCCCGTTTTTTTGTAACCTATTTCCACCTTTAAGTTCAACTACTCCTTTCACATTTTTCAACCCCTTTCAAGCGTTCCACCATCAAAACACTCCTCATATTCAAGACAAAAACCAAGTTGGTTAAGGAACTAGAAAAATTCCCTGTTTTCCCAAAATTCCAGGAATTTCTCAATTAAAAACTGTTACTAATTTAAAATTTCTTGACCGATTTAAACAATTCCAACACCAACCAATTCAGCTCATTTAGGACATTCATGCTCCTAATCATTTTCCAAAAAATCCCACTTTTCCCAGAATTCCCAAATTTCCAGGAAGAACATTTTTCCAAGTTGCACAATTCCCACATTTTTCAACCGATTCAAACCATTCCAACATCAACACATTCCACTCATCCTGGACATTCAAACGAACACTTTCCCAAGTTCCAAACCAAATTCCGATTTCCGTGGAAATTCAAACATTCCAACATTCCAACTATTGTTTTAACAATAGTCAAAGTCTCGTATTTTAACGATAGTCAAAGTCTCGTATTTTAACGATAGTCAAAGTATCGTATTTTAACGATAGTCAAAGTATCGTATTTTAACGATAGTCAAAGTCTCGTATTTTAATGATAGTGAAAGTCTCCTGTTTTAACATTAGTCAAAGTCTTGTATTTTAACGATAGTCAAAGTCTCGTATTTTAATGATAGTCAAAGTCTCCTGTTTTAACATTAGTCAAAGTCTTGTATTTTAACAATAGTCAAAGTCTCGTATTTTAACAATAGTCAAAGTCTCGTATTTCAACGATAGTCAAAGTCTCGTACTAAGATTGGACAGATCTAGTCTTATACTAAGATTGGACAGATCTAGTTTTAGACTTAGATAGTCAGATCTAGTCTTAGACTAATATTGGTCAGATGTAGTCTTAGACTTAGATTGGTCAGATCTAGTCTTAGACTAAGATTGGTCAGATCTAGTCTTAGACTAAGATTGGTCAGATCTAGTTTTAGACTTAGATTGGTCAGATCTCGTCTTAGACAAAGATTGGTCAGATCTAGTCTTAGACTTAGATTGGTCAGATCTAGTTTTAGACTATGAGTGGTCAGATCTATTCTTAGACTTAGATTGGTCAGATCTAGTCTTAGACTGGTCAGATCTAGTCTTAGGCTTAGATTGGTCAGATCTAGTCTTAGACCTAGATTGGTCAGATCTAGTCTTGGACTAAGATTGGTCAGATCTAGTGTTAGACTTAGATTGGACAGATCTAGTCTTATACTAAGATTGGTCAGATCTAGTCTTAGATTTAGATTGGTCAGATCTAGTCTTTTACTCAGATTGGTCAGATCTAGTCTTAGACTGGTCAACTCTGGTCTTAGACTAAGATCGGTCAGATGTAGTCTTAGACTAATATTGGTCAGATCTAGTCTTGGACTGGTCAAATCTAGTTAGACTAGGACTGGTCAGATCTAGTTTTAGACTAAGATTGGTCAGATTTAGTCTTGGACTCAGATTGGTCAGATCTAGTCTTGGACTGAGATTGGTCAGATCTAGTCTTAGACTGGTCAGCTCTGGTCTTAGACTAACATTGGTCAGATCTAGTCTTGGACTGGTCAAATCTAGTCTTTGACTAGGACTGGTCAGATCTAGTTTTAGACTAAGATTGGTCAGATTTAGTCTTGGACTCAGATTGGTCAGATCTAGTCTTGGACTCAGATTGGTCAGATCTAGTCTTAGACTGGTCAGCTCTGGTCTTAGACTAAGATTGGTCAGATGTAGTCTTAGACTAACATTGGTCAGATCTAGTCTTGGACTGGTCAAATCTAGTCTTAGACTAAGACTGGTCATATCTAGTCTTAGACTAAGATTGGTCATATCTAGTCTTAGACTTAGATTGGTCAGATCTAGTCTTAGATAAGATTGGTCAGATCTAGTCTTAGACTTAAATTGGTCTGATGTAGTCCAGGACTATATATAGTCCATGATGATGTATATACACATTGTATATATACTGGGGTTTTTTTTTCTGAATGGCTCCAACATGGAATACAATCCTGCGTGGGTGTTTGCGTCCAAATGAAAGAAACATGTTAACAATAGTTGGAGGTAACCAATCACAAGAGTTACATTGTGTATTGTGAATGTACGACATCACTACACAATACACACACACACACACACACACACACACACACACACACACACTCATTACAGCACAGCTGGTCCTTGAACGCATCGCCAGGCTGCAATTCCACCGCAACTTTTGTTTTTCCATTGTCTATGTTTGCCAACGCGACTCACACAATGGCAGGAAGAGGAAACATGTCGTGGGAAGAGAGAGAGTGTGTGTGTGTGTGTGTGTGTGTGTGTGTGTGTGTGTGTGTGTGTGTGTGTGTGTGTGTGTGTGTGTGTGTGTGTGTGTGTGTGTGTGTGTGTGTGTGTGTGTGTAAGAAAGCAAACAGCGCCACGGTCTGGCCTCGCTAAGTACGAAACTTCCATGTTTTCCAGTATATTGTACAAAAGTGTGGATGTCCATACTTTTCAAAATAAAGGGCACAACAAAAAATGTCATTATTGTCTTTGTTTGAACAGAACATGTTATGATACTTGAAACATGTTTGTTATTTTGCAATGAAAGAAGAATACCACACTTCATTAGTACTAGAACATTCTAAAGTTCTCATTTCCACAGAATGTTCCCATGTTGCCAACATTTTTGAACGTACCAAGGAGTGACATCGAGGGGCGGAGCTACACACAGCGCCGCGTGTTGATTGGTGGGCCGAAGAGGAGACTTGAAAAAAAAAAAAGTCCTCCATGATGGTGGACAGATTGTGGCCACGCCCCCACCATTCTTTGCCCTATGAAAAGCATATTGACATGAAAAGTTGGGAACACTCTCGCCTCCTGGTGGCGAGTGTCGCAAACGCAGTCAAGCGCGGACAATCTTGGACAGCGCCGGATGTGGCGTCAGAGAAGAGACAGGAAGTAGCCAGCAGCTTGAGGTGAGACAATAAAAGCGCTTCCTTCGATTGTCCACATTTTCCATCAGCAGACTTTTAAAACATCGACCTGATTTTAGTATATATATGATATGTATATTATATATATTTTATCTTTTATGTCTCAGCACTATTTCACTGACGCAATCGTCAATACTTATTAAAACATGTCAAAAACAATTACTGTACATTGTAAAAAGAACAGCAGTGATGTATAATCTACCAGTATATCAAAACAATACTGTGCTATGAAATGATATTTAACAATTTTGTACATTGTAAAAAGAAGAGCAGTGCTGTATAATCTACCAGTATATCAAAACAAACAATACTGTGCTATAAAATATAATCATAAATAACAATATTTAACGATATTGTACATAGAAAAAAGAAGAGCAGTGCTGTATAATCTACCAGTATATCAAAACAAACAATACTGTGCTGTGAAATAGGATCATAAATAACAATATTTAACGATAATGTACATAATAATAATAATAATATATTTTTTTTGTAAAAAGCACTTTACATTGAGTAAACAACCTCAAAGTGCTACAGTGTATTAAAAAAAATAAAAAGATAATAAAAAAATTAAAATAAAAACTACAACAGCCAAATAGCTAAAAGTAGTAGGCATATATCTTTAAAAAAAAAAAACCTTTTTTAAAAAGAAGAGTTTTTAAGCCTTTTTTAAAAGCATCCACAGTCTGTGGTGCCCTCAGGTGGTCAGGGAGAGCGTTCCACAGACTGGGAGCGGCGGAGCCGAAAGTCCGGTCTCCCATTGTTCGTAGCTTGGAGGAGGTTAGCCTGTCCGGAGCGGAGGTGTCGTGTGGAGGACTTGGGGGTGAGTAGTACTTTGAGGTAGAGGAGGGGCATTTCCATGGAGGCACATTGTAAAAACAACAGTAGTGATGTATAATCTACAAGTATATCAAAACAAATAATACTGTGTTATGAAATAGGATCATAAATAACAACATTTAACAATATTGTACATTGAAAAAAGAACAGCAGTGAGTATATCAAAACAAACAATACTGTACTACATTTTTACAATATTTAAAAATATTGTAAAAAAATAACAGCTAAAAGACAAGTTGTCTAGTATGTTCTACATTTTATTGCATGACAACATTCTTCTTTCATTGCAATAACAAAATTATGTATCATGTTTCAAAATGTTTTATGTTAAAGGCAATAATAACATGTTTTGTGGCTGCCTTTATTTTTAAAAGTATCAAAATACATTTTTGGGCCGGTAAAACAATATTGGGACAACCCTAGCACTTAGTCCTTGTTGTAGAATAATTATTCACCTTCAGTTCTGGTCACCGGTCATCATTAGACACCTTTAGAGTGTGGGAGGACTCACCTGAACTCACCTAAACCTCAAGGTTTGCTCACCTGAAGCTGCGCCGGTGTGTCTCATCCCAGGTATGACGCCACCAAAATCATCAACACTGATTGTGGAAGACGTGTTCACGAGGAACAAAGACTTCTTTTAAGCACCATGACTCGCTGCTTCTTCGTTAACTTTACTCGTCGTTGGACCTAATGAGACGCGAAGAACCGATCATAACAAACTAAAAGGATTTCAAAGTCCTCTTTAATCTGCTGGAAGAGGTAAATATTGACAATATTATGATTGTATTACAAAATACTGACAGAGAGACCCTCGGGTTCTTGGACTCCTCCCTGACTAGGGTCCTTTTCCCCCGATCGCTGAGCTCCAGGAAGAGTCCTGTTGGTTCCAAACTACAATCCCTGTTTCCATATGAGTTGGGAAATTGTGTTAGATGTAACTGCACTACAAAGACAAGATATTTGATGTTCAAACTCATAAACTTTATTTTTTTTGCAAATTAACTGAGAATTTCATGGCTGCAACACGTGCCAAAGTAGTTGGGAAAGGGCATGTTCACCACTGTGTTACATGGCCTTTCCTTTTAACGACACTCAGTAAACGTTTGGGAACTGAGGAGACACGTTTTTTAAGCTTCTCAGGTGGAATTCTTCCCCATTCTTGCTTGATGTACAGCTTAAGTTGTTCAACAGTCCGGGGGTCTCCGTTGTGGTATTTTAGGCTTCATAATGCGCCACACATTTTCAATGGGAGACAGGTCTGGACTACAGGCAGGCCAGTCTAGTACCCGCACTCTTTTACTATGAAGCCACATTGATGTAACACGTGGCTTGGCATTGTCTTGCTGAAATAAGCAGGGGCGTCCATGGTAACGTTGCTTAGATGGCAACATATGTTGCTCCAAAACCTGTATGTACCTTTCAGCATTAATGGCGCCTTCACAGATGTGTAAGTTACCCATGTCTTGGGCACTAATACACCCCCATACCATCACAGACGCTGGCTTTTCAACTTTGCGCCTATAACAATCTGGATGATTCTTTTCCTCTTTGGTCCGGAGGACACGACGTCCACAGTTTCCAAAAACAATTTGAAATGTGGACTCGTCAGACCACAGAACACTTTTCCACTTTGCATCAGTCCATCTTAGATGAGCTCAGGCCCAGCGAAGCCGACGGCGTTTCTGGGTGTTGTTGATAAACGGTGTTCGCCTTGCATAGGAGAGTTTTAACTTGCACTTACAGATGTGCCGACCAACTGTAGTTACTGACAGTGGGTTTCTGAAGTGTTCCCGAGCCCATGTGGTGATATCCTTTACACACTGATGTCGCTTGTTGATGCAGTACAGCCTGAGGGATCGAAGGTCACGGGCTTAGCTGCTTACGTGCAGTGATTTCTCCAGATTCTCTGAACCCTTTGATGATATTACGGACCGTAGATGGTGAAATCCCTAAATTCCTTGCAATAGCTGGTAGAGAAAGGTTTTTCTTAAACTGTTCAACTCATATGGAAACAGGGTTTGTACTTCCATTTACGAATGATGGCGGCAACTGTGCTCAAGACAGCAGATATTTTTCCGTACTCTTCCCCAGATTTGAGCCAGGAGACAATCCTGTCTCGGAGGTCTACAGACCATTCCTTCCCAAGGATGATCAGGTGAACACGATGCACCTGAGCTCACTTTTGAGCGTCAATAAAGGCGGTCAATATTTACGTACGTGTCATTCCTTACTTTTTATTTTAGTACATTTGCAGATATGTCTAAACAAACATTTTCACACTGTCATCGTGGGGTATTGTGTGTGGAATTTTGAGGACAAAACTGAATTTAAAAAAGTGTGAATATTTCCGGATGTACTGTGCGAGTATTCCTGTATGTCGAAGTACTACCGTCGATGGAAACATGTTTTTTAATGCAATCACAAAGCCAAAGAAAAAGTGTTGTGCAGTATCCATACTGTCAAAAACATGTTTTGGTAACACTTTAGTATGGGGGAACATATTCACCATTAATTAGTTGCTTATTAAAGTAACAAAGACTTAATTTAGAGTTATTTGGACACTAGGGGAACATATAAGGGTTAGTGTTAGGGTTACTAATAAGCAATAATTCTGAGGTTATTGAGGGAAGACTCTTAGTTAATGGTTTACTGGTTGTATAATAAGGCCATGCATAATAAGGCATTAATAAGTACTTAATAATGAGCCTATATGTTACTAATATGCATGTTAATAAGAAACTAATTAATGGTGAATGTGTTCCCCATACTAAAGTGTTACCAATTGTGGGGGGAGGTGTAGTCAGCGCTGCTTGCAGGAGGAAGAGTCACCGCCGCTGTCCACTTCCTGAGGGCGCTGAGGAAAAACAGACTAGAGAGGCAGCTGATGGTGACCTTCAATCGCTCGGCTGTTGAGAGCCTGCTGACGTACTGCATAACAGCGCGGCACGCCAGCTGCACTGAAGCAGACAAACAGGCGATTCAGAGGGTCATAAAGTCTGCACAAAAAAAATCATCGGCTGGCCCCTCCCCTCCCTGAAGGATTTACACAACTCCCGCTGCCTCAACAGAGCAAAAAGCATCACCAAGGACAGCACACACCCTGGCTTCCGCCTGTTCGACCTGCTACCATCGGGCAGGCGCTACAGGTGCATCAGAGCCAGAACAAACAGGCTCAGAGACAGCTTCTTTCCCAGAGCTGTCACCATCTTGAACTCTAACTTATAATAATAATTATATCCTTCCCTAATACCCTACTGTGCAATATTACCCTTCGAGTGCAATACGTCCGACACTGATTGTTATTTATTACTCCGGTACTTTTGTCTTGTTCTGTATATTGTACAGTATTTTGTATTTCTATAGTGTTTTGTATATTGTACAGGATTGCTTATTATTTTTATTGGATAGTAGTCTGTTTCAATTGTTAGTTTTTTCTTTATTACCTGTTGTGTCATTTATTTTTACCCCATATCTGTTCCCACTACCGCACCTTAAGTTGGAGTCCTTAATCTTGTTATATGCATATATAATGACAATAAAGTCCATTGTATTCTATTCTGGTACTGAGGACGAGCACCATATCGGGCAGGTGCTGACGGCGAGACACAGCCGGCAGGTGATTCGATTTCACAGGTGGTACGTGTTAATCTAATCATCTGTTGTCTGTAACAGTAAGCGGCCGGGAGCAGAGGAGTGAGGAGGTTACGGACGTGGCTGAAAAGTCACGTTCTAGGAGAGAAAACTGTTGTTGGAAAGAAAACATTTAGATTCAAACCTTGTTGAACCTGCACGCTGGGCTCTTGTGCCGTGTCTGCAGTGGAGCTGCTGGGAGTTTTGAAGAAATCAATACTTTTGCAAACCTTAGTTCTGACTTCCATGATGATTTATGTCAGCCATAAATGATTTTAAACAGACTTTTATTCCAGAAAAAGTGTCATATTTCTGCAGGAATGTGACATTCAGTAGTTGTGCCGCCACTTTATCGGTGGCATTACGGTAATATGAGCGCCGGAGTGGGAAGTGCGTGCAGTAGATTTGGTACCTTCAGGAGCCTCTAGGCGGCGCTGTTCCTCTTGCACTCCGCGGAGCAGAAGAGGCGTCCCCGCGCCGCCATGAAGCGCTGGCCAATCAGACACTTGCTGCAGCCGGCGCACTTGAAGCAGTGCGGCGCGGCGTGCCAGTGGTGCTCGCCGTACGACACGCGCTGGGCTTCCGGTTCCACCGGCTGCTGGCAGGACGAGCATTTCTGTGCGGGTGGAGGACGCACGTCAGAATTCATGCGCTCATCTCGTGTTCGTAACCTCCCAACATCCTTTGTGTCTTCTGACCGAAACCTTTCTTGACACTCGACTTCGTAAAACTGACTTTTTTACATCACTGACAGTTTCATCGAAAATGACGTTAGCAAAATGTGTATTTGAAAATTCAGTGTATGAAAATTCAGTGTTTGAAAATTCAAAGTTTGAAAATTCTGTGTAAAAAAAATTCAGTGTTTGAAAATTAAATGTTGAAAAAGTCAGTGTAAAAAAAAATCTGTTTTCAAAATGTTAGTGTTTTTAAAATACAGTGTTTGAAAATTCGATGTTGAAAAATGTGGTGTTTGAAAAATCAGTGTAAAAAAATCCACTGAATTTAAAATTCAGTGTTTGAAAATTTAGTGTAAAAAAATGTGATTTTAAAATTCAGTGTTTGAAAATTCAGTATTTTTAAAAATCAGTGTTTTTAAAATTCAGTGTTTGAAAATTCAGTGTAAATAATTAGGTGTTTGAAAATTCAGTGTAAAAAAATTCAGCGTATTTAAAATTCAGTGTAAAAAAAAAAGTGTAAAAAAATTGTGATTTTAAAATTCAGTGTTTGAAAATTCAGTGTTTTTAAAAATGTGTGTTTTGAAAATGAAGTGTTTGAAAATCCAGTGTGTAAAAATTCCGTGTTTTGAAAATGTCAGTGTTTTAAAAATTCAGTGTTTGAAAACTCTGTGCAAAAAAAATCCAATGTTGAAAAATGTGGTGTTTGAAAATTCAGTGTAAAAAATTAGGTGTTTGAAAATTCAGTGTAAAAAAAAATGAAGTGTTTGAAAATGCAGAGTAAAAAAATTAAGTGTAATTAAAATTCAGTGTAAAGAAAATTTGTCTTTTTAAAATTCAGTGTTTGAAAATTTAGTGTAAAAAAATGTGATTTTAAAATTCAGTGTTTGAAAATTCAGTGTTTTTAAAAATCAGTGTTTTTAAAATTCAGTGTTTGAAAATTGAGTGTAAATAATTAGGTGTTTGAAAATTCTGTGTAAAAAAATTCAACGTATTTAAAATTCAGTGTAAAAAAAAATTTTGTGTAAAAAAATTGTGATTTTAAAATACAGTGTTTGAAAATTAAGTGTTTTTAAAAATGGTTTTGAAAATTAAGTGTTTGAAAATCCAGTGTATAAAAATTCCGTCTTTTGAAAATTCAGTGTTTTAAAAATTCAGTGTTTGAAAACTCTGTGCAAAAAAAATCCAATGTTGAAAAATTCAGTGTATGAAAATTCGGTGTTAAAAAATGTTGTTTGAAAATTCAGTGTAAAAAATTAGGTGTTTGAAAAATCAGTGTAAAAAAAATCCACTGTATTTGAAATTCAGTGTTTGAAAATTCAGTGTTTTTAAAATTCTGTGTTTATAAAATTCCGTGTTTTTAAAATTCAGTGTAAAAAAATTGGTGTTTGAAAATTCAGTGTAAAAAAATGAGGTGTTTGAAAATTCAGAGTAAAAAAATTAAGTGTATTTAAAATTCAGTGTAAAGAAAATTTGTCTTTTTAAAATTCAGTGTTTGAAAATTTAGTGTAAAAAAATGTGATTTTAAAATTCACTGTTTTTAAAAATCAGTGTTTTTAAAATTCAGTGTTTGAAAATTGAGTGTAAATAATTAGGTGTGTGAAAATTCAGTGTAAAAAAATTCAGCGTATTTAAAATTCAGTGTGAAAAAAAATTTTGTGTAAAAAAATTGTGATTTTAAAATTCAGTGTTTGAAAATTAAGTGTTTTTAAAAATGTGTGTTTTGAAAATTAAGTGTTTGAAAATCCAGTGTATAAAAATTCCGTCTTTTGAAAATTCAGTGTTTTAAAAATTCAGTGTTTGAAAACTCTGTGCAAAAAAAATCCAATGTTGAAAAATTCAGGGTATGAAAATTCGGTGTTAAAAAATGTGGTGTTGAAAATTCAGTGTAAAAAATTAGGTGTTTGAAAAATCAGTGTAAAAAAAATCCACTGTATTTGAAATTCAGTGTTTGAAAATTCAGTGTTTTTAAAATTCCGTGTTTATAAAATTCCGTGTTTTTAAAATTCAGTGTAAAAAAAATTGGTGTTTGAAAATTCAGTGAAAAAAATGAGGTGTTTGAAAATTCTGAGTAAAAAAATTAAGGGTATTTAAAATTCAGTGTAAAGAAAATTTGTCTTTTTGAAATTCAGTGTTTGAAAATTTAGTGTACAAAAATGTGATTTTAAAATTCAGTGTTTGAAAATTCAGTGTTTTTAAAAATCAGTGTTTTTAAAATTCAGTGTTTGAAAATTCAGTGTTTGAAAATTGAGTGTAAATAATTAGGTGTTTGAAAATTCAGTGTAAAAAAACTCAGCGTATTTAAAATTCAGTGTTTTTAAAAATGTGTGTTTTAAAAATTAAGTGTTTGAAAATCCAGTATATAAAAATTCCGTCTTTTGAAAATTCAGTGTTTTAAAAATTCAGTGTTTGAAAACTCTGTGCAAAAAAAATCCAATGTTGAAAAATTCAGTGTATGAAAATTCGGTGTTAAAAAATGTTGTTTGAAAATTCAGTGTAAAAAAATAGGTGTTTGAAAAATCAGTGTAAAAAAAATCCACTGTATTTGAAATTCAGTGTTTGAAAATTCAGTGTTTTTAAAATTCCGTGTTTATAAAATTCCGTGTTTTTAAAATTCAGTGTAAAAAAAATTGGTGTTTGAAAATTCAGTGAAAAAAATGAGGTGTTTCAAAATTCTGAGTAAAAAAATTAAGGGTATTTAAAATTCAGTGTAAAGAAAATTTGTCTTTTTGAAATTCAGTGTTTGAAAATTTAGTGTAAAAAAATGTGATTTTAAAATTCAGTGTTTGAAAATTCAATGTTTTTAAAAATCAGTGTTTTTAAAATTCAGTGTTTGAAAATTGAGTGTAAATAATTAGGTGTTTGAAAATTCAGTGTAAAAAAACTCAGCGTATTTAAAATTCAGTGTAAAAAAAAATTTTTGTGTGAAAAAATTGTGATTTTAAAATTCAGTGTTTGAAAATTCAGTGTTTTTAAAAATGTGTATTTTGAAAATTAAGTGTTTGAAAATCCAGTGTATAAAAATTATGTCTTTTGAAAATTCAGTGTTTTAAAAATTCAGTGTTTGAAAATTCAGTGTAAAAAAAATTCAGTGTTTGAAAATTCAATGTTGAAAAATTCAGTGTAAAAAAAAATTATGTTTTTAAAATGCAGTGTTTTTAATATTCAGTGTTTGAAAATTCAGTGTTAAAAAATGTGGTGTTTGAAAATTCAGTGTAAAAAATTAGGTGTTTTAAAAATCAGTGTAAAAAAATCCACTGTATTTAAAATTCAGTGTTTGAAAATTCAGTGTTTTTAAAATTCCGTGTTTATAGAATTCTATGTTTTTAAAATTCAGTGTAAAAAAATGAGGTGTTTGAAAATTCAGTGTGAAAAAATTAAGAGTATTTAAAATTCAGTGTAAAAAAAATGAGGTGTTTGAAAATTCAGTGTGAAAAAAAAAGTTTTTAAAATACAGTGTTTTTAAAAGTGTCTTTTGAAAATTAAGTGTTTGAAAATTAAGTTTTTTAAATTTCAGTGTTTTTAAAATTCAGTATTTGAAAATTCTGTGTTTAAAATTCAGTGTAAAAAATTGTAGTGTTTTTAAAATTCAGTATTTGAAAATTCTGTGTTTAAAATTCAGTGTAAAAAATTGTAGTGTTTTTAAAATTCAGTCTTTGAAGATTTAGTGTGAAGAAATTAGTGTTTGAATTTTTATACACTGAATTTATAAACATATTTTCAGTGTATATAAAATTCAGTGTTTAAAAATGATGTGTTTAAAGATGCAGTGTTTAAAAAAATCAATGTAAAAAAAAATGTGTTTTTAAAATTTAGTGTTTTTAAAAATGTGTCTTTTGAAAATTAAGTGTTTGAAAATTCAGTAATTTGAAAATTCAGTGTTTTAAAAATTTAGTGTTTGAAAATTCAGTTTTTGAAATGTCAGTGTTTTTAAAATTCAGTATTTGAACATTCAGTGTTTAAAAATTCAGTGTAAAAAATTGTAGTGTTTTTAAAATTCAGTCTTTGAAAATTTAGTGTGAAGAAATCAGTATTTGAACATATTTTCAGTGTAGACATTTCAGTGTATTTAAAATCCAGTGTTTAAAAATTGTGTTTAAAAATGCAGTGTTTAAAAAAATCAATGTAAAAAAAAATGTGTGTTTTTAAAATTCAGTGTTTGAAAATTCAGTGTGAATAAATCAGTGTTTGAAAATATAATGTTCATAAATTCAGTGTATAAAAATTGTGTTTTTAAAATTAAGTGTTTGAAAATTCAGTGTGAAAAAAATCAGTGTTTGAAAATATAATGTTTATAAATTCAGTGTATAAAAATTCAGTGTATGAATTTCAGTGTATTTAAAATCCAGTGTATAAAAACCCAGTGTTTAAAAAAATCAATATAAACAAATTTTGTGTTTTTAAAATTCAGTGTATAAAAATTCAGTGTTAATAAATTAATTGTTTTAAAATTGAGTGTTAAAAATATGTTTATAAATTCAAGGTTTTAAAACTAAAAAATGAGTGTATAAAAAGGCAGTGTTTAATAATTCAGTGTTTTAAAAATTCAGTATTTAAACATTTTGTGTAAAAAAATTGTTTTTAAAATTCAGTGCTGAAACATTTGGTGTAATTCTAAAACACATTTTTATACACTGATGTTGTATAAAATGAACTGTTGAACACGTATCTTGCTACCAATTTTTTTCCAGTGAAATTGTGGGCAAATTTGATGTAAAAAAAGCGAGAGAAATGAGGGCGTCTCACCACAGCGTAGTTGTTCATGTAGCATGGCGTGCAGACGGGCTTGTCGCGCTCCATCACATAGGTCTCCCCCGCCAGGACCAGGTCGCAGTCGAAGCAGCAGAAGTGCTTCAGATGCCAGTCGTGCCCCTCGGCCTGAGTGTACTCGTTACTGAAGATCAGCTGCGGGCGCAGGAGCACACGCGCGGTGAGCGAGCACGCAGGACACGCCCCCCCCGAGATATGCGCTTTACCTCGTCGCAGCCGGCGCAGCGCGGCTTCTCGCTGTCGCCGTAGTGACGGCCGCAGTAGAGCTTGCCTCTCTTCCAGAAGTAGATCATGTCCACCAGCAGCTCGCCGCACGTGCAGCACACGAAGCACGCCGGGTGCCACAGCGTGTCGTAGCCCGCACGCTCGGCGTAGACGGCGGGGTCGCCCGCACGCATGGGCTGCTGGCAGTGGCGGCATGACTGGCAGGGACGACAACAACATGCACTCTTACACACATGACTGGCAGGGATGACAACAACATGCACTCTTACACACATGACTGGCAGGGATGACAACAACATGCACTCTTAAACACAACATGACTGGCAGGGACGACAACAACATGCACTCTTACACACATGACTGGCAGGGATGACAACAACATGCACTCTTAAACACAACATGACTGGCAGGGACGACAACAACATGCACCCTTACACACATGACTGGCAGGGACGACAACAACATGCACTCTTAAACACAACATGACTGGCAGGGACGACAACAACATGCACCCTTACACACATGACTGGCAGGGACGACAACAACATGCACTCTTAAACACAACATGACTGGCGGGGACGACAACAACATGCACTCTTAAACACAACATGACTGGCAGGGACGACAACAACATGCACCCTTACACACATGACTGGCAGGGACGACAACAACATGCACTCTTACACACATGACTGGCAGGGACGACAACAACATGCACTCTTAAACACAACATGACTGGCAGGGACGACAACAACATGCACCCTTACACACATGACTGGCAGGGACGACAACAACATGCACTCTTACACACATGACTGGCAGGGACGACAACAACATGCACTCTTACACAACAACATGACTGGCAGGGACGACAACAACATGCACTCTTACACTTTTTGACAAACAACAACATGCATTCGTACACTTTTTGACAATCAACAACATGCACTCTTACACTTTTTGACACACAACAACATGCAATCTTACACTTTTTGACAAACAACAAGATGCACTTTTACACTTTTTAACACACAACAACATGCAATCTTACACTTTTTGACACACAACAACATAGACTCTTACACTTTTTGACAAACAACAACATGACTGGCAGGGACGACAACAACATGCACTCTTACACTTTTTGACAAATAACAACATGAACTCTTATACTTTTTAACACACAACATGACTTGCAGGGACAACAACAACATGCACTTTTACACTTTTTAACACACAACAACATGACTGGCAGGGACGACAACAACATGCACTTTTACACTTTTTGACAAACAACAACATGCACTCTTACACTTTTTGACAAACAACAACATGCACTCTTACACTTTTTAACACACAACAACAACATGCACTCTTACACTTTTTGACAAACAACAATATGCACTCTTACACTTTAACACACAACAACATGACTGGCAGGGACGACAACAACATGCACTCTTACACCTTTAGACAAACAACAACTTGCACTCTTACACTTTTTAACACACAACAACATGACTGGCAGGGACGACAACAACATGCACTCTTACACTTTTTAACACATAACAACATGCACTCTTACACTTTTTGACAAACAACAACATGCAATCTTACACTTTTTGACACACAACAACATGACTGGAAGACACGACAACAACATGCAATCTTACACTTTTTGACACACAACAACATGACTGGACGACAACATGCACTCTTACACTTTTTGACAAACAACAACATGCAATCTTACACTTTTTGACACACAACAACATGCAATCATACACTTTTTGACACACAACATACACTCTTTGACAAACAACAACATGCAATCTTACACTTTTTGACACACAACAACATGCAATCATACACTTTTTGACACACAACAACATGCAATCATACACTTTTTGACACACAACAACATGCACTCTTACACTTTTTGACACACAACAACATGCACTCTTACACTTTTTGACAAACAACAACATGCAATCTTACACTTTTTGACAAACAACAACATGCAATCTTACACTTTTTGACACACAACAACATGCACTCTTACACTTTTTGACACACAACAACATGCACTCTTACACTTTTTGACAAACAACAACATGTACTCTTACACTTTTTGACACACAACAACATGCAATCATACACTTTTTGACACACAACAACATGCAATCATACACTTTTTGACACACAACAACATGCAATCTTACACCTTTTGACAAACAACATGCAATCTTACACTTTTTGACAAACAACAACATGCAATCTTACACTTTTTGACACACAACAACATGCAATCTTACACTTTTTGACACACAACAACATGCAATCTTACACTTTTTGACACACAGCAATATGCAATCTTACACTTTTTGACACACAACATGACTGGAAGACACGACGACAACATGCACTCTTACACTTTTTGACAAACAACAACATGCAATGTTACACTTTTTGACAAACAACAACATGCATTCTTACACTTTTTGACAAACAACAACATGCAATCTTACACTTTTTGACACACAACAACATGTAATCTTACACTTTTTGACACACAACAACATGCAATCATACACTTTTTGACACACAACATGTAATCTTACACTTTTTGACACACAACATGTAATCTTACACTTTTTGACAAACAACAACATGCATTCTTACACTTTTTGACAAACAACAACATGCAATCTTACACTTTTTGACAAACAACAACATGCAATCTTACACATTTTGACACACAACAACATGCACTCTTACACTTTTTGACAAACAACAACATGCATTCTTACACTTTTTGACAGACAACAACATGACTGGAAGACACGACTACAACATGGAGGCAAAACGCTTTAAAAGCATCAAGTTAAAAACGTTAAAAGTTCTTACAAAGCTTTTCTGCGACGATCCACTTAGTTGCGACCCTGCGGTGGCCGCAGTGCCCACAGCTCCTCCGGCAGGAAGGGACCCTCCAGACGCGGACCCCGCTCGTGCTCCGGCAGCCTGCGGGCCCACTCCGCCTGCCGCGGCTCCATCTTTAGCCCCCGCGGCGTCACCGGCACCCAGAGCCGCCGCCCGCACCAGAACCATCTCCTCGGGCATCTTGACGTCTCCGATGCCCAGGGCCTCGTCCTTGTACTTGCGCACGTACTGCTGCATCTGCTTGACCTCGGCCGCGCTCAGGTCGTGGCACCTGGCGGGGTCCTGGTCGTGTTCGGGCAGCTGGCGGGCCATCTGCTGCCGGCGGTACAGGGCGCCTTCCGAACCCGCCACGGGTCGCTTCTCGGGCGGCAGCAGCTGGATGTATCGCACCGCCTGCCAGACGAGGAAGAGGGACGAGAGAACGGCGATTAAAGACAAACCGACCAATCACAGCAGAGGAGAACAAGATAGCAACTCAGACACAACAACAACAACTCAGGACGTGCTAGCAAGGCCAAGTTGGACGTTTTCTTGTCCTAAAACTCCTTCCAAACATTTCACTATTCCACTTGGATTGATTTCTTGCATTTTCTCGCGCTCACCCAACATCAAGGTCAACATGAAGCTGCACAATGACAGAGTGAGTTGAAGGGGAACTCCAAGAGAATAAAACAGGTAAACATGGAATAAACAAACAAATATTAATAATGAATGAGAATAAATCACTAACATTTACCACATCATCTACATATTCAAATACAAACCCCGTTTCCATATGAGTTGGGAAATTGTGTTAGATGTAAATATAAACGGAATACAATGATTTGCAAATCATTTTCAACCCATATTCAATTGAATGCACTACAAAGACAACATATTTGATGTTCAAACTCATTAAATTTATTTTATTTTTGCAAATAATAGAATTTCATGACTGCAACACGTGCCAAAGAAGTTGGGAAAGGGCATGTTCACCACTGTGTTACATCACCTTTTCTTTTAACAACACTCAATAAACGATTGGGAACTGAGGAAACTAATTGTTGAAGCTTTGAAAGTGGAATTCTTTCCCATTCTTGTTTTATGTAGAGCTTCAGTCGTTCAACAGTCCGGGGACTCCGCTGTCGTATTTTACGCTTCATAATGCGCCACACATTTTCGATGGGAGACAGGTCTGGACTGCAGGCGGGCCAGGAAGGTACCCGCACTCTTTTTTTTTTACGAAGCCACGCTGTTGTAACACGTGCTGAATGTGGCTTGGCATTGTCTTGCTGAAATAAGCAGGGGCGTCCATGAAAAAGACGGCGCTTAGATGGCACCATATGTTGTTCCAAAACCTGTATGTACCTTTCAGCATTAATGGTGCCTTCACAGATGTGTAAGTTACCCATGTCTTGGGCACTAATACACCCCCATACCATCACAGATGTTGGCTTTTACACTTTGCGTCGATAACAGTCTGGATGGTTCGCTTCCCCTTTGGTCCGGATGACACAATGTCGAATATTTCCAAAAACTATTTGAAATGTGGACTCGTCAGACCACAGAACACTTTTCCACTTTGCATGAGTCTATCTTAGATGATCTCCGGCCCAGAGAAGCCGGCGGCATTTCTGGGTGTTGTTGATAAATGGCTTTCGCTTTGCATAGTAGAGCTTTCACTTGCACTTACAGATATAGCGACAAACTGTATTTAGTGACAGTGGTTTTTTGAAGTGTTCCTGAGCCCATGTGGTGATATCCTTTAGAGATTGATGTCGGTTTTTGATACAGTGCCGTCTGAGGGATCGAAGGTCACGGTCATTCAATGTTGGTTTCCGGCCATGTCGCTTACGTGGAGTGATTTCTCAAGATTCTCTGAATCTTTTGATGATATTATGGACCGTAGATGTTGAAATCCCTAAATTTCTTGCAATTGCACTTTGAGAAACATTGTTCTTAAACTGTTTGACTATTTGCTCACGCAGTTGTGGACAAAGGGGTGACCCTCGCCCCATCCTTTCTTGTGAAAGACTGAGCATTTTTTGGTAAGCTGTTTTTATACCCAATCATGGCACCCACCTGTTCCCAATTAGCCTGCACACCTGTGGGATGTTCCAAATAAGTGTTTGATGAGCATTCCTCAACTTTATCAGTATTTATTGCCACCTTTCCCAACTTCTTTGTCACGTGTTGCTGGCATCAAATTCTAAAGTTAATGATTATTTGCAAAAAAAAGTTTGAACATCAAATATGTTGTCTTTGTAGCATATTCAACTGAATATGGGTTGAAAATGATTTGCAAATCATTGTATTCTGTTTATATTTACATCTAACACAATTTCCCAACTCATATGGAAACGGGGTTTGTACTAACATTTACCACATAATCTACAAACCCCGTTTCCATATGAGTTGGGAAATTGTGTTAGATGTAAATATAAACAGAATACAATGATTTGCAAATCATTTTCAACCCATATTCAGTTGAATATGCTACAAAGACAACATATTTGATGTTCAAACTGATAAACTTTTTTTTTTTGCAAATAATCATTAACTTTAGAATTTGATGCCAGCAACACGTGACAAAGAAGTTGGGAAAGGTGGCAATAAATACTGATAAAGTTGAGGAATGCTCATCAAACACTTATTTGGAACATCCCACAGGTGAACAGGCAAATTGGGAACAGGTGGGTGCCATGATTGGGTATAAAAGTAGATTCCATGAAATGCTCAGTCATTCACAGACAAGGATGGGGCGAGGGTCACCACTTTGTCAACAAATGCGTGATCAAATTGTTGAACAGTTTAAGAAAAACCTTTCTCAACCAGCTATTGTAAGGAATTTAGGGATTTCACCATCTACGGTCTGTAATATCATCAAAGGGTTCAGAGAATCTGGAGAAATCACTGCACGTAAGCAGCTAAGCCCGTGACCTTCAATCCCTCAGGCTGTACTGCATCAACAAGCGACATCAGTGTGTAAAGGATATCACCACGTGGGCTCGGGAACACTTCAGAAACCCACTGTCAGTAACTACAGTTGGTCGCTACATCTGTAAGTGCAAGTTAAAACTCTCCTATGCAAGGCGAAAACCGTTTATCAACAACACCCAGAAACGGTGTCTGCTTCGCTGGGCCTGAGCTCATCTAAGATGGACTGATACAAAGTGGAAAAGTGCTCTGTGGTCTGACGAGTCCACATTTCAAAATGTTTTTGGAAACTGTGGATGTTGTGTCCTCCGGACCAAAGAGGAAAAGAACCATCCGGATTGTTATAGGCGCAAAGTTGAAAAGCCAGCATCTGTGATGGTATGGGGGTGTATTAGTGCCCAAGACATGGGTAACTTACACATTTGTGAACGCGCCATTAATGCTGAAAGCTACATACAGGTTTTGGAGCAACATATGTTGCCATCCAAGCAACGTTACCATGGACGCCCCTGCTTATTTCAGCAAGACAATGCCAAGCCACGTGTTACATCAACGTGGCTTCATAGTAACAGAGTGCGGGTACTAGACTGGCCTGCTTGTAGTCCAGACCTGTCTACCATTAAAATGTGTGGCGCAATATGAAGCCTAAAATACCACAACGGAGACCCCCGGACTGTTGAACAACTTAAGCTGTACATCAAGCAAGAACGGGAAAGAATTCCACCCGAGAAGCTTAAAAAATTGAACTCCTCAGTTCCCAAACGTTTACTGAGTGTTGTTAAAAGGAAAGGCCATGTAACACAGTGGTGAACATGCCCTTTCCCAACTACTTGCACGTGTTGCAGCCATGAAATTCTAAGTTAATTATTATTTGCAAAAAAAAAAAAAAAGTTTATGAGTTTGAACATCAAATATCTTGTGTTTGTAGTGCATTCAATTGATTATGGGTTGATAAGGATTTGCAAATCATTGTATTCCGTTTATATTTACATCTAACACAATTTCCCAACTCATATGGAAACGGGGTTTGTACTAACATTTACCACATAATCTACATATTCAAGTACTAACACTTACCACATATTTGTTGGCCACAGGTGGCGCCCACTCGTACGTGACGGACTTGAGAGGCATGTCTTTGTCAACGGGCACGACATCAGCGGTAGACGACTCAATGCAAATTGTCGCTGTGCTCACTTGGAGCGGTGCAACACCAGCTGGTGCCATTTGAGCCTTCGCACCGCCGGGTGCCGCCCTCGCTACAGCTGCACCTCTTGAGGCCGCGCCTCCAGAAGCCACGGCCCCAGAGGCCGCGCCTCCGGTGGCCACGCCTCCGGTGGCCACGCCCTCAGTGTGCCGGGCAGAAGCATCAGCGGCTGGAGGCACAATGGCGGCGGCTGGAGGCACGATGGCGGCGGCCGAAGGCACGGCGGGGAGTAATACGGCGTGGGCAGTGGCGGGGCCGGCCAGCGTGATGGTGACGGCGTTGCCGCGGTACACGGGGCCGCCGTCGGTCTTGAGCTTGGCGATGAGGCCCGTGTACTTGGTGTCCTCGAACAACTTGCCCACCTTCTTGTTCTCCTCAGAGTTCATCTGCACGTTGTGCTCCGCCAGACCACATTTGCAGTTCCGGCAGATCTTCCTGCATCGCACACACCAAAATAATCACTTTGAAATGTTGCACCATGACTTTGTGACAACGTTACTCTGATGAAGATGAAGTGGGATTGTTCTTCAACAATCCACTGAAGGTGGACCACTTCTTCTTACGCCTTTAAAGAGATGCACAGTGCATCCACAATGTACTTTTTGTTAGAGATGTCCGATAATGGCTTTTTTGCCGATATCCGATATTCCGATATTGTCCAACTCTTAATTACCGATTCCGACATCAACCGATACCGATATATACAGTCGTAGAATTAACACATTATTATGCCTAATTCTGTTGTGATGCCCCGCTGGATGCATTAAACAATGTAACTTTACCATTAATTGATTAACGTGGACCCTGACTTAAACAAGTTGAAAAACTTATTCGGGTGTTAATTGTACGGAATATGTGCTGTACTGTGCAATCTACTAATACAAGTTTCAGTTTTCCAAAATAAGAGAACAACTTCAACTCCAGTTATGGAAAAAAGTGCCAAAATGGCACTGCCATATTTATTATTGAAGTCACAAAGTGCATTTTTTTTTTTTAACATGCCTCAAAACAGCAGCTTGGAATTTGGGACATGCTCTCCTTGAGATATTCGTAATACCCACTACAACTATGGGAAATACTATACTTTGACTTTGTCGGAGGCAGATATTTACATATATCCGTATTTAAGTGTTACTTCTTTAATTTCATAATCAGCTAGTGTTTTTCTTCCAATTGTGGTCTTTTGGTTGTCTGCAAATACTGTGTGCTAACCTTGACTATGTAATGTAAGGAGGAGAGATACTCCTTCTTTTATCTCTTCTTATGTCCAGGTGCGGAGGACAATGGGCATGTGTTTGGGCTGGAAATACAAGACAGCGAGGGTGGGAGGGAGAGAGACTTTATAGAGTAGAAGGTTTCCATTTTTTAGATCAGACCATCTTGGCTGCGTGATTGAATGTTCTATGCTGGACTGGTCTCATTATATTTACAAAGCTTTGCAAATATATTACAAAATACCTATTCTGTCTCTGGTGGTTCTTTTACTCAGCTTTAAGTGTCGTAAAGAGCTTGGGAGCGACGACCAGAAACTTGAATTCCGTGGGAGGAACAACTGGTCCAAACGCAACAATTTTCACAAAGTGCATTATTTTTTATCTTTTTTAAACATGCCTCAAAACAACAGCTACAAAAACGATGAAGGCACACAGCTTCAGTCCAGAGTATACTAGAACATACTTGCCAACCTTGAGACGACTGAAATCGGGAGTGTCCCGGAAGAGTTAGTGCTGCAAGGGGTTCTGGGTATTTGTTCTGTTGTGCTTATGTTGTGTTACGGTGCGGATGTTCTCCCGAAATGTGTTTGTCATTCTTGTTTGGTGTGGGTTCACAGTGTGGTGCATATTTGTAACAGTGTTAAAGTTGTTTATACGGCCACCCTCAGTGTGACCTGTATGGCTGTCGACCAAGTATGAATTGCATTCACTTGTGTGAGTGTAAAAGCCACGTGTATTATGTGACTTTGTATGGAGGAAAAGCGGACGTGATGATAGGTTGTAGAGGACGCTAAAGGCAGTGCCTTAAAGGCACGCCCCCAATTATGTTGTCCGGGTGGAAATCGGGAGAATGGTTGCCCCGGGAGATTTTCGGGAGGGGCACTGAAATTCGGCAGTCTACCGGGAAAATCGGAAGGTTGAAATCGATACCGATAATTTCCGATATTACATTTTAAAGCATTTATCGGCCGATAACATCGGACATCTCTACTTTTTGTCATGCCTTATTCCAAAATGGAAGACATTCATTTTTGTCCTCAAAATTCTACACACAATACCCCATAATGACAATGTTTTTTTTTAATTAAAAAAGTAAGCAATCACATGTACATAAGTATCCACTACCAAGAAGCTCATACTTGTGTTCTTCTACTGATGTTGACTAGAACAGTGTTTTTCAACCTTTTTTGAGCCAAGGCACATTTTTTGCGTTGGAGAAATGCGGAGGCACACCACCAGCAGAAATCATTAAAAAACTAAACTCAGTTGAAAGTAAAAAGTTGTTGGATATGACTTTAAACCATAACCAAGCATGCATCAATATAGCTCTTGTCTCAAAGTAGGTGTACTGTCACCACCTGTCGCATCACGCCCTGACTTATTTGGACTTTTTTGCTGTTTTCCTGTGTGTAGTGTTTTACTTCTTGTCTTGCGCTCCTACTTTGGTGGCTTTGTCTCCTTTTTTGGTATTTTCCTGTACCAGTTTCATGTCTTCCTTTGAGCGATATTTCCCGCATGTACTTTGTTTTTATCCTTCTTCGTGGGGACATTGTCGATTGTCATGTCATGTTCAGATGTACATTGTGGACGCCGTCTTTGCTCCGCAGTAAGTCTTTGCTGTCGTCCAGCATTCTGTTTTTGTTTACTTTGTAGCCAGTTCAGTTTTAGTTTCGTTCTGCATAGCCTTCCCTACGCTTCAATGCCTTTTCTTAAGGGCACTCACCTTTTGTTTATTTTTGGTTTAAGCATTAGATACCTTTTTACCTGCACACTGCCTCCCGCTGTATCCGACATCTACAAAGCATATAGCTACCTGCCGCCACCTACTGCTATGGAAGAGTATTACACGGTTACTCTACCGAGCTCTAGACAGCACCGACACTCAACAACAACACACCATTTGCAGACTATAATTACTGGTTTGCAAAAAATATTTTTTACCCAAATAGGTGAAACTAGATAATCTCCCACGGCACAGTGGTTGAAAAACACTGGACTAGAACACACTTCACATTCGTCTACTTTCAGGCAGAAAGGAGAGGAGTGTTCACATTTAGCACAAGACAACATTTCCTGACAAGCAACATTAAGTCAGCGAGCTGCAGAGTTTCTTTGTTGTGACCATCACTTCAACACAACTGGGGTCCAGACCCAAGACTTTGTTTCACCCAACCCACGGCGTGCGCACACGCACGCACACACACACACACACACACACACACACACACACACACACACACACACACACACACACACACACACACACACACACACACACACACACACACACACACACACACACACACACACACACACACACACACAGTGGAATGTAGGAGTGAGTCAGTGTTTCCCATGTTTGCCACAGTGTTGTGTTGAAGTTTTGCTTGAAGTAGAACTCCACACACGTCTGGTCCTGTTTTTCATTTCACCAAGTGACTTTTAAAGAAACTTCTATATGGGAAGTGTATGTGCACACACATACACATATACAGTATATACATACAGTGTACAGTATCTGTCTGTGTATATATATATATATATATATATGTATGTGTGGGAAAAAAAATCACAAGACTACTTCATCTCTACAGGCCTGTTTCATGAGGGGTTCCCTCAATCATCAGGAGATTGAGGGAACCCCTCATGAAACAGGCCTGTAGAGATGAAGTAGTCTTGTGATTTTTTTCCCCCACACATACATATATTGCGCTCTACTACGGTATCGAGCACTATTTTTTGGATAACCTTATTAAGACATATATATAAATATATATATATATATATATATATATATATATATATATATATATATATATATATATATATATATATATATATATATATATATATATATATACATACATATATACATATATATATCAGTGCCGTGCAGTCACTAGAGGCAGGTGAGGCGGGGCCTCACCTGCCATCATGGAAAGAAAAAAAATGTAAAAAGAAAAAAAAAAAATTTAATTGTTATATGTATCCAGTTATTATACTATAAAGTTATTTTCCATTTAACTTCACCAGTTTTAGATTATTTTTATTCAAAATCGCTGAATTTTCACATTTGCCGTTCAAATACTGAGAAGAGACGGTGCGGTGAACAGCAGCCAGTCGAGGCACATCACTCAGTGCCTCAACATGGACGGACTCGGCTAACTGCTGGCCTGCTGTGCAGTGAGACTGTATTGCTATATGAACTATATTATACATTTCCATAGTTTAGTTAGCTGAGGTATATAATGTACAGTGTATTTTGTCAACAACTGTATGTGTGTAAAGTATTTCTTGTGCTGAGCGATCATAAAACGGCTGCAAAAGACGCACTGGCTGAGGCTCCAGTAGCCCCGCCTCCTGCACCCCCGCCGTAGAATTGTTATATCAACTAAAGCCCACACTTAAACTTTCCACGTGCAAGATTGAATCTACCGTATTTTCCGCGCCATAAGGCGCCCTGGGTTAAAAGCCGCGCCTTCAATGAACGGCATATTTCAAAACTTTGTCCACCTATAAGCCGCCCGGTGTTGTAAGCCGCATCTAACTGCGCTAAAGGAATGTCAAAAAAACAGTCAGATAGGTCAGTCAAACTTTAATAATATATTAAAAACCAGCGTTCTAACAACTCTGTTCACTCCCAAAATGTACGCAAATGTGCAATCACAAACATACGTATATCAACATGGACAGAGCTGCGTGAAAAAAGCCACCCGGCCTCTTCGCGTAAACTTAAACTTACCTTAACCACTCGCTCATCTTTTCTTCATCCATCCCTTCGAGTTAGCTTTTATGATGACGCCGGCTGGAAAGGTCTCTTTTGGCAAGGTCTTCCTTTTGAATATCACCATGGGTGGAAGTTTCATTAGCATGGCAAGCTAGAACCACAGTGAAGGATGACTTCTCATTCCCTGTGGTGCGAATATTCACCGTACGTGCTCCCGTTCCACAGTGCGGTTCACAGGAATATCAGTTGCTGTGAAATAGTAATCCGTGTGCGGATGGAGAGATTGCGTCTTTTCATGAACCGGATCCTTGTCGCTTTGTAGGAGCCATTTTGTGGTCTTTACAGATGTAAACACACAAAGGAAATGAAACGTACGGTGATATCCGCGCGCTTTTTCTTCTTCTACGCGGGCGGGTGGTTGCTTACAGTAGAAGAAGAAGCGCTTCCTGTTCTATGGGGGCGGGTGCTTACCTTGGCGGTTGCTTGCGTAGAATAAGAAGCGCTTCCTGTTCTACCGGGAAAAAAGATGGCGGCTGTTTACCGAAGTTGCGAGACCGAAACTTTATGAAAATGAATCTTAATATTTATCCATATATAAAGCGCACCGGGTTAAAAGCCGCACTGTCAGCTTTTGAGTAAATTTGTGGTTTTTAGGTGCGGCTAATAGTGCGGAAAATACGGTATTTAAAAAAGTTATTTCATAAGAAGCCAAAAAGTGCAAAAACAGTAATGTTCGTGTTGGAGGAGTTGTGAATGACTGCAGGGCCACAACATTAGGTACACCTGCAGACTGCAGGTGTATCTAATTCACAACTCTTCCAACATGAACATTATTGTTTTTGCACTTTTTGGCTTCTTATTAAATAACTTTTGTAACATATTTTTATGGGCTTTCCTATTTGTGATGTTAAGTTCCTGTTATGCGCTGTTATACAGTATATGCCTTGAGCTCTTATTTTGAAGGCGCCAAGAGCGGAAGTGATGACATGTTGTAGTGGAACGGAGGTTTTTGAAAGAAGGTAAATAAAGTGGTCCTCGTGTAAACTGGAGCCTCTGTGTTTGTTATTTTGTAGTTTCATACAGTATAGGCGACATTTATAAACCCTCGGTTACACTTTTTTAAATAGATTCAATCTTGCACGTGGAAAGTTGAAGTGAGGGCTTTAGTTGTGGACTTCATTCATAAGTAAAGGTAAGACCATAATAACGTTTTTTTTATTAAATGTGCTTTTTTGTGTGCTACAGTTTGTATGTGTAAAGTTAAAGTTAAGTTAAAGTACCAATGATTGTCACACACACACTAGGTGTAATGAAATTTGTCCTCTGCATTTGACCCATCCCCTTGATCACCCCCTGGGAGGTGAGGGGAGCAGTGGGCAGCAGCGGCGCCGCGCCCGGGAATCATTTTTGGTGATTTAACCCCCAATTCCAACCCTTGATGCTGAGTGCCAAGCAGGGAAGAATGCTGGTATGAGCTTTTAAACATAACCCGTCAACTGCTGCCAATCAAATGGTGAATAAGATACTCTTTAGGGTTCATATGTTTGTAAATCTGACTGTGATGAAGTCAGTGCCTCACCAGCCATCAACCTCACCGCACGTCACTGGACAGAGATTGAACCCTTCTGATTAAAAGTTGACCAAAGAGTTTTAATTACTGCTCCGGTTTGGATTTTATGTGCCCTCAAAGTCGGTCCCGTCCATGGCTGCTTGCAGCTTTAATTTTACTTGTTTTGGAAAGTCTTGACAAGCCAAATGTTCTTGTTGTATTGGCAGATAATTTTGCTTAATTCAAATAAAATACCCCTCATTTTTGTAATTTTTTTTTCTTGTTTTTGAACACTGACTTTTTGCAGTGTGCCCGTCAGCCGGGGAACAAAAACAAATGAAGATCTGCCTTTTTATCGGCATTGGAAGACAAAAATCCACCGATCTCGTACTTTTGAATAGAATAAATAAATAAATGGGTTGTACTTGTATAGCGCTTTTCTACCTTCAAGGTACTCAAAGCGCTTTGACACTACTTCCACATTTACCCATTCACACACACATTCACACACTGATGGAGGGAGCTGCCATGCAAGGCGCTAACCAGCACCCATCAGGAGCAAGGGTGAAGTGTCTTGCTCAGGACACAACGGACATGACGAGGTTGGTACTAGGTGGGGATTGAACCAGGGACCCTCGGGTTGCGCACGGCCACTCTCCCACTGCGCCACGCCGTCCCTATATAGGACAACGAGCGTTGGTTTTGGCCGGGCTGTGTTCACGCCTGGGATGAGAGCGGCGTGACGTGTACTGACCTCCAGAAGTGGAGCTCGAAGCCTTCACACTTGTCTTTGCACTTCAGGCAGGACGCTCCAGCGCCGAACTCGTGACCCAGCGTCATCTGCGGGACAAGGAGCACAACGGGGGCGTGAGGAAGACGACATGGCGGCTCACAAGACGGGTCACGTGTGGACACTTCATTAGGGACGGCCGCCGATCCAACCCTGACGTGATCAAAGTGTCACGTGACTTTAATACGGCCACCCTCGCTTCCGCTTGATGCGCAGCAACAATGGCCGAGTTCCCCAGCCACTTCATTAGGTACACAGGACTACAGAACCTCGAAATGTTTCCGTCATGTTGTCACGGCGATGGCGATATTAATAATTGTTATATAAATAAATAATAACACATTTTTTAATAATTTGCACTAATGTACACGTTTTGTGTTTGGTTGTTAAAGTACTGTGGTACTCATGAATGTAAAGAAGTACTACACTGCCTTTGAAAAATACCAGTGCTTTTCTTTCACGCACACGCTCACGATGGTAATTAAGTTAAAGTACCAATGATTGTCACACACACACTAGGTGTGGCGAAATTATTCTCTGCATTTGACCCATGCCTTCCCTCTGCCCACCAATCAACATCATGTGTTGCCTTCATCCATTCATCCATCCATCCATTTTCTACCGCTTGTCCCTTTTGGGGTCGCTGGAGCCTATCTCAGCTGCATTCGGGCGGTAGGCGGGGTACACTCTGGACAAGTCGCCACCTCATCGCAGGGCCAACACAGATAGACAGACAACATTCACACTCACATTCACACACTTATATAAGACTTTTAAAGTCATTTTGATAGTAGGCTAATACAGCTAATATAGACACTTACATCATGTGTTGCCTTCATTATAACACTTATATAAGACTTTTAAAGTCATTTTGATAGTAGGCTAATATAGCTAATATAGACACTTACATCAGGTGTTGCCTTCATTATAACACTTATATAAGGCTTTTAAAGTCATTTTGATAGTAGGCTAATACAGCTAATATAGACACTTACATCATGTGTTGCCTTCATTATAACACTTATATAAGACTTTTAAAGTCATTTTGATAGTAGGCTAATATAGCTAATATAGACACTTACATCATGTGTTGCCTTCATTATAACACTTATGTAAGACTTTTAAAGTAATTTTGATAGTAGGCTATTATAGTTAATATAGACACTTACATCATGTGTTGCCTTCATTATAACACTTATATAAGGCTTTTATTTTTTTGTGGCTCCAGACAGATTGTTGTTTTGTATTTTTGGTCCAATATGGCTCCTTAAACATGTTGGGTTGCCGACCCCTGCCCTAGGAGGATACAATAGCTAACCGCTAACAGCTACTCAATGTAAACAAATGGTTGGATCTATACCAGGGGTCGGCAACCCGCGGCTCTAGAGCAGCATAGCGCCGCTCTAGTGGCTCTCTGGAGCTTTTTTAAAAAATGTATGAAAAATGGAAAAAGATGAGGGGGAAAAATTAAATTTTTTGTTTTAATATGGTTTCTGTAGGAGGACAAACAAGACATAAACCTCCCTAATCGTTATAAAGCACACTGTCAGCTTCACTGATTCGAGTGTTTGGCGAGAGCCGTTTTGTCCTACTAATTTTGGCGGTCCTTGAACTCACCGCAGTTTGTTTACATGTACAACGTGTTTTATGCCACTTCTTTTTCTGTCTCATTTTGTCCACCAAACGTTTAAGGTTGTGCATGAATGCTGGTATGAGCTTTTAAACATAACCCGTTAACTGCTGCCAATCAAATGGTGAATAAGATACTCTTTAGGGTTCATATGTTTGTAAATCTGACTGTGATGAAGTCAGTGCCTCACCAGCCATCAACCTCACAGCACGTCACTGATCTGTATGTAATATGGCTTTTAATTTTTTGCGGCTCCAGACAGATTTTTGGTCCAATATGGCTCTTTCAACATTTTGGGTTGCCGACCCCTGATCTATACAAATATCGACTGTAACGATACCAAGTACAAGAGCCGTGTATATAGTCGATACTACAATGATTACGTGACTTCATTGTTTATGAAGTTTACAAAGTCATCCGCGCCCAAATGTGTGGTATCAGCCAAAACTTCAAAGTATCAAAGAATGAGCGATTATTCCGTCTGAACCGTCCAAACATGTTGAGATGTTGAGTAGGGCGACTTCCTTCATTAGTGTAGCAGATGTTCCAATCAAACATCTGTTTTATGAAGCACAACCATGCTGCAGGGATGATTATTTACACATTATTGCAGATTTCATGAATGATTTTAAACCCAAGGACCCCGGCCTGTCGTCAGCATGTGTAGGGTGTTTTGTTCATACGTGTCTGGGTTACCTAGCGACACAACAAAGCATCATCCATCATCATCAACGTTAAGTCATCCAGCAAACCACTTCATTCATCTGCACGGCAAACACACAACACGTGCTTCTGACTGCTAACTAGCAATCCCCAAACAGCGTACAACAATGGTTCTCAAACTGTGGTGCGTGTACCACTAGTGCAGGGGTCGGCAACCCAAAATGTTGGAAGAGCCATATTGGACCAAAAATACAAAAAACAAATCTGTCTAGAGCCGCAAAAAAATTAATGAAGTGATATAATGAAGTCAACACATGATATAAGTGTCTTTATTAGCCATATTAGCCTACTATCAAAATGATAGTTTAAGTTAAAGGCCTACTGAAATGCGATTTTCTTATTTAAAAACGGGGATAGCAGGTCCATTCTATGTGTCATACTTGATCATTTCGCAATATTGCCATATTTTTGCTGTAGAGAACATCGACGATAAAGTTCGCAACTTTTGGTCGCTGATAAAAAAAGCCTTGCCTGTACCGGAAGTAGCAGACGATATGCGCGTGACGTCACAGGTTGTGGAGCTCCTCACATCCGCACATTGTTTACAATCATGGCCACCGGCAGCCAGAGCGATTCGGACCGAGAAAGCGACGATTTCCCCATTAATTTGAGCGAGGATGAAAGATTTGTGGATGAGGAAAGTGAGAGAGGGCAGTGGGAGCGATTCAGATAGGGAAGATGCTGTGAGAGGCGGGTGGGACCTGATATTCAGCTGGGAATGACTAAAACAGTAAATAAACACAAGACATATATATATACTCTATTAGCCACAACACAACCAGGCTTATATTTAATATGCTACAAATTAATCCCGCATAACAAACACCTCCCCCCTCCCGTCCATCCATCCATCCATCCATTTTCTACCGCTTATTCTCTTTGGGGTCGCGGGGGGCGCTGGAGCCTATCTCAGCTACAATCGGGCGGAAGGCGGGGTACACCCTGGACAAGTCGCCACTTCATCGCAGGGCCAACACAGATAGACAGACAACATTCACACTCACATTCACACACTAGGGCCAATTTAGTGTTGCCAATTAACTTATCCCCAGGTGCATGTCTTTGGAGGTGGGTGGAAGCCGGAGTACCCGGAGGGAACCCACGCAGTCACGGGGAGAACATGCAAACTCCACACAGAAAGATCCCGAGCCCGAGATTGAACCCAAGACTACTCAGGACCTTCGTAATTGTGAGGCAGATAACCCGCCAATACAAATCAAACACCTGCACAACACACTCAATCCCACAGCCCAAAGTACCGTTCACCTCCCCAAAGTTCATACGGCACATATATTACCCCAAAGTCCGCAAAGTTACGTACGTGACATGCACATAGCGGCACGCACGTACGGGCAAGCGATCAAATGTTTGGAAGCCGCAGCTGCATGCGTACTCACGGTACCGCGTCTGCGCATCCAACTCAAAGTCCTCCTGGTAAGAGTCTCTGTTGTCCCAGTTCTCTACAGGCCAATGGTAAAGCTTGACTGTCATCTTTCGGGAATGCAAACGATGAAACACCGGCTGTGTAATCCGGCACAACAGTCAGGGGGTGCACAACACCTGCCGCAATACACCGCTTCCCACCTACAGCTTTCTTCTTTGCTGTCTCCATTGTTCATTGAACAAATTGCAAAAGATTCACCAACACAGATGTCCAGAATACTGTGGAATTTTGCGATGAAAACAGACGACTTAATAGCTGGCCACCATGCTGTCCCAAAATGTCCTCTACAATCCGTGACGTCACGCGCAGGCGTCATCATACCGAGACGTTTTCAGCAGGATATTTCGCGCAAAATTTAAAAATTGCACTTTAGTAAGCTAAGCATGTGTTGCAATGTTAAGAATTCATCATTGATATATCAGACTGCGTGGTCGGTAGCAGTGGGTTTCAGTAGGCCTTTAAGTTAAGGAAATTAAATGAGCTCAAATATACCTACAAAACGAGGCATAATGATGCAATATGTACATGCAGCTAGCCTAAATAGCACGTTAGCATCGATTAGCTTGCCAAATATGCCTGATTAGCACTCCAAACAAGTCAATAACATCAACAAAGTTCACCTTTGTGCATTCGCGCACAGCATAAAAAGTTTGGTGGACAAAATGAGACAAAGAACGAGTGGCATAGAATATGTCTTACTGTAGCATCGTTGAAGAAAGTTATTCATGTAAACAAACTACGGTCAGTTAAAGGACCGCCAAAATTAGTAGGACAAAACGGCGCTCACCAAATACTCTCATCAGATAATCATGTTTAATATAAACAGTGGGATTTCTAACAATTACGGAGGGTTGTGTCATGTTTGTCCTCCTACAGAAACCGTATTAAAACAAAAATATATTTTTCCCCTCATCTTTTTTTATTTTCAGACATTTTTGAAAAAGCTCCAGGGAGCCACTAGGGCGGCGCTAAAGAGCCGCAAGTGGCTCTAGAGCCGCAGGTTGCAGAACCCTGCACTAGTAGTACTCGAGCTTCATCTAGTGGTACACCAAAGAATCATTCAATTAAATACCCTAAACACAGTGTCACTTTTTAAACCGTGTGTGGTGTTACAGTGACCAAAAATATTAAATAGAGACTTGTTAAATAAAACCTCTTCCTTGTTTTTAATTAATACTTAGGCCTACTATGCTATTGTATTTTAACGCTGGTCATTATGGATAAGCGGTAGAAAATGGTGTCTATCTGTGTTGGCCCTGTGATGAGGTGGCGACTTGTCCAGGGTGTACCCCGCCTTCCGCCCGAATGCAGCTGAGATAGGCTACAGCACCCCCCATGACCCCTAAAGGGACAAGCGATAGAAAATGGATGGATGGTTGGATTATGGGTGGTACCTGGTGAAAAAAGAACCACTGCTGTACAATAACATACCCCCTGCTGGCTGCAAATATAATGGTAATGACGTCACATCAATCCACCGGTTTACTGGCAAAGCCATGACGTCATCGTAATAATATAATATATATACATGAACCTTGGCCTAAGAAAATAGGAACGATAGGAAGAAAGGCGCCTTTTAGTTCCAGTTTCAATGCTTTATGTAGATTTAATTGTATGTTTAACAAGTATTTTATAAGTTTAAATGTATTTATTGAAACAAATGTCACATTTCGCTAATGTTTGCCGTTAGCGAAGTCGTTTAAAAGAGCAGCAACATGAGTCTGTGGACGTCAAACACGAATGAATCAAACTAAAAGGGAAGTAGTTACTTATGGGACACATTGTGAATAAAAGTGTACAAAAATAAACTTTGAGAACTTTTTTTTTAGGGTGGGGGGTGAGTCACCTGCTGCGTGCACGCGCACCTTAACTGGGCGGAAACTCACCTTCTTCACTTCCTTCTCGATCTCCATGGTGGCGTTCGGACTCACAATACACCCGCCGTACCGAGGGAGGAGCAGGAAGCCGTTCCGAGCCGCAAAGAACACACGACAAGTCGGACCGGAGGACGACAAAGGAGCCGGTTCGAACACAAATCTTCTTCACTTCTGGACCTCAGCCGGCTCCGATGGGTCGTCAAGTTATCGACACTACAGACAGCAGAAACCGGCGTGAAGTCACAAAATTAAGATAATTCCGTCGTGGAGTTGAGTTAATGTAGAGGCAATGCGCTACAATGAAACGTTTTAGGTAATACATTTTAATAGACATGATTTGATTTCATACACAAAGGTTATCCAATGTAATTTACTTTAATAATGACTCAATATCTTTATTTTATTTTGAAATTACTACCACTTCTTTCATCCGCAAGTGAGTTTGACGCTTGTTTTCACTGAGCAGGTCCCGTTCACTTTCACAATATGCGGCACTTCCGCCCTGACTGGCGCTTTATTTAACCAATAGAAAGCTGCAATGCACAGCCGTGACACGTCGGCAGCCAATCAGCGTGTAGTAAAGGCGGGCGCTCGTCCTGACAAAAGGATTAAAAGAGTTGGCCATTGTTTGAACCATTTAATCCTCCCTTTCTTCACATGAACACTTTGTTATTGCTTTGTTGGACAACAGAACACCATTAAAGACTGACTCCTGCTCGAGTGACGTCAGCTTTCAGGAAACCACGTGGTTTCCTTTGAACGCTTGGCCACGCCCTCAAATGTCAGACGGGGGTCATTGATCATAAAAGTAAACTATAATGTTCACAACATTCACATGCAGTCAATTTATTGAACAATCTGCAAACATTACATTTTAAATGTTTCACAAATACTTGTACTATTTGTAAAATACTACAAGTATGTAGTACTTGTAGTAATTATTTGATACATGTACAAACCCCGTTTCCATATGAGTTGGGAAATTGTGTTAGATGTAAATATAAACGGAATACAATGATTTGCAAATCATTTTCAACCCATATTCAATTGAATATGCTACAAAGACAACATATTTGATGGTTTTTTTTGTGCAAATAATCATTAACTTTACAATTTGATGCAAGCAACACGTGACAAAGAAGTTGGGAAAGGTGGCAATAAATACTGATAAAGTTGAGGAATGCTCATCAAACACTTATTTGGAACATCCCACAGGTGAACAGGCAAACTGGGAACAGGTGGGTGCCATGATTGGGTATAAAAGTAGATTCCATGAAATGCTCAGTCATTCACAAACAAGGATGGGGCGAGGGTCACCACTTTGTCAACAAATGCGTGAGCAAATTGTTGAACAGTTTTAAGAAAAACCTTTCTCAACCAGCTATTGCAAGGAATTTAGGGATTTCACCATCTACGGTCCGTAATATCATCAAAGGGTTCAGAGAATCTGGAGAAATCACTGCACGTAAGCAGCTAAGCCCGTGACCTTCGATCCCTCAGGCTGTACTGCATCAACAAGCGACATCAGTGTGTAAAGGATATCACCACATGGGCTCAGGAACACTTCAGAAAACCCACTGTCAATAACTACAGTTGGTCGCTATATCTGTAAGTGCAAGTTAAAACTCTCCTATGCAAGGCGAAAACCGTTTATCAACAACACCCAGAAACGCCGTCGGCTTCGCTGGGCCGGAGCTCATCTAAGATGAACTGGTGCAAAGTGGAAAAGTGTTCAGTGGTCTAACGAGTCCACATTTCAAATTGTTTTTGGAAACTGTGGACGTCGTGTCCTCCGGACCAAAGAGGAAAAGAACCATCCGGATTGTTATAGGCGCAAATATGAAAAGCCAGCATCTGTGATGTTATGGGGGTGTATTAGTGCCCAAGACATGGGTAACTTTTACATCTGTGAAGGCACCATTAATGCTGAAAGGTACATACAGGTTTTGGAGCATCCAAGCAACGTTATCATGGACGCCCCTGCTTATTTCAGCAAGACAATGCCAAGCCACGTGTTAGATCAACGTGGCTTCATAGTAAAAGAGTGCGGGTACTAGACTGGCCTGCCTGTAGTCTAGACCTGTCTCCCATTGAAAATGTGTGGCGCATTATGGAGCCTAAAATACCACAACGGAGACCCCCGGACTGTTGAACAACTTAAGCTGTACATCAAGCAAGAATGGGAAAAGATTCCACCTGAGAAGCTTAAAAAATGTGTCTCCTCAGTTCCCAAACGTTTACTGAGTGTTATTAAAAGGAAAGACCATGTAACACAGTGGGGAACATGCCCTTTCCCAACTACTTTGGCACGTGTTGCAGCCATGAAATTCTAAGTTAATGATTATTTGCAAAAAAATAAATAAAGTTTATAAGTTTGAACATCAAATATGTTGTCTTTGTAGCATATTCAATTGAATATGGGTTGAAAAGGATTTGCAAATCATTGTATTCCGTTTATATTTACATCTAACACAATTTCCCAACTCATATGGAAACGGGGTTTGTAGTATTTGTGTGGTGCATGTAGTACTTCTATGGTGTGAGTGGAAAGAAAATGTTGAAATAAAGGAAGTGACTTGTCAGAATGTTGTCTCACACTCACTAGGATGACACGAAGACATCTTGGCAGCCAGCAGGTAGACACAGGTGTGTGTGTGTGTGTGTGTGTGTGTGTGTGTGTGTGTGTGTGTGTGTGTGTGTGTGTGTGTGTGTGTGTGTGTGTGTGCGCGCGCGCGCGTGTGTGTGTGTGTGTGTGACCCCAGCAGGTGTGCTTTTTATCAGGTGTCTCTCTAAACTGAGTCGCGATGATATGAGTGTTGTTACATAAGTCATGAGAGGAAATGAATGTGTAATACTCAAATATTGCAGGCGGTAAACACATATTTATGTACTGTGTGTATTTATATATTTATACACATGTTTGCGAGTGTGTCATCAAAATAATATATATATGTATATATACATTTATATATGTCTATATAACCAGTGAAGTTGGCACGTTGTGTAAATGGTAAATAAAAACAGAATACAATGATTTGCACATCATTTTCAACTTATATTCACTTGAATAGACTGCAAAGACAAGATACTTAATGTTCACGCTGAGAAACTTATTTTTTTTTGTCGAATAATCATTAACTTAGAATGTAATGGCAGCAACACGTTGCAAAAAAGTTGTCACAGGGGCATTTTTACCACTGTGTTACATGGCCTTTCCTTTTAACAACACTCAGTAAACGTTTGGGAACTGAGGAGACACATTTTTGAATTATTTCCCATTCTTGCTTGATTTACAGCTTAAGTTGTTCAACAGTCCGGGGGTCTCCGTTATGGTATTTTAGGCTTCATAATGCGCCACACATTTTCAATGGGAGACAGGTCTGGACTACAGACAGGCCAGTCTAGTACACACACTCTTTTACTATGAAGCCACGCTGTTGGGACATGTGCAGAATGTGGCATGGCATTGTCTTGCTGAAATAAGCAGGGGCGTCCATGATAACATTACTTGGATGGCAACATATGTTGCTTCAAAACCTGTATGTACCTTTCAGCATTAATGGCGCCTTCACAGATGTGTAAGTTACCCATGCCTTGGGCACTAATACACCCCCATACCATCACAGATGCTGGCTTTTACACTAGAACAGTCCGGATGGTTCTCTTCCTCTCTGGTCCGTAGGACACAACGTCCACAGTTTCCAAAAACAATTTGAAATGTGGACTCGTCAGACCACAGAACACTTTTCCACTTTGTATGAGTCCATCTTAGATGAGCTCGGGCCCAGCAAAGCGTTTCTGGGTGTTGTTGATAAATGGCTTTTGCTTTGCATAGTAGTTTTAACTTGCACTTACAGATGTAGCGACAAACTGTAGTTACTAACAGTAGTTTTTTGAAGAGTTCTTGAGCCCATGTGGTGATATCCTTTACACACTGATGTCGCTTTTTGATGCGGTACCGCCTGAGGGATCAAAGGCCATGGGCATTGCTGCTTACGTGCATTGATTTCTCCAGATTCTCTGAACCCTTTTGATGATATTACGGACCGTAGATGGTGAAATCCCTAAATACCTTGCAATAGCTGGTTGAGAAATGTTGTTCTTAAACTGTTCGACAATTTTCCAAATGAGCTAATATTTGCAAAAAATAACAAAGTTTACCAGTTCGAACGTTAAGTATCTTGTCTTTGCAGTCTATTCAAGTGAATATAAGTTGAAAATGATTTGCAAATCATTGTTTTTATTTACCATTTACACAACGTGCCAACTTCACTGGTTTTGGGTGTATATATATATATATATATATATATATATATATACATATATATATATATATATATATATATATATATATATATATATATATATATATATATATATATATATATATATATATATATATATATATATATATAAACTGCTGGATTAGCACATGTTCCATTACATCAATATGCTTTTTTTTCCCTTTTTTTTTTTTACAAAACACCAACTGTTGGGCTGAAATTGAAGCAGCGAGGTCACAAAAGAGGAAGAAGATGTGACTCAAGATTTTTTTCTTCTTCTCCTTTTTTTATTTTTTTATTTTTTCTTCTTCTTTTTTTGTGAGAAGCCAGCTTACTTTACGTGATAAATTATATTTTATTTTTTTGTTGCTCCATCTTTTTTATTTGGCCCACAGCATGATTAGAAATAAAATTAAACATGGAGAAAAAAGAGGAGCCATAAAAGTTACCTGTGTGAAGAGGGAGTAGAGTGAGCTCTCTAAAGGTCGGAGCAATCTCTAAAACGGTCGCCCGTCTCTCATGCTTTTGTCCTCCTTGTTTGCTTGAATGCACACACATTGCTCTAGGCTGGTACTTCTTGACAACATAAGTAATAATAATAACGATTATTATTAGTATTATTATTATACATATATATATATATATATATATATATATATATACATATATATATATATATATATATATATATATATATATATATATATATATATATATATATATATATATATATACATATATATATATATATATATATATATATATACATATATATATATACATTTACAGTATATATATATATATATATATATATATATATATATATATATATATATATCTATATGTATATATATACATATATATATATATATATATATATATATACATATATATATATATATGTATGTATGTATGTATATATATATATATATATATATATATGTATATATATGTATATATATATATACTGTAAATGTAAATATATTTTAGACTTTCCCAAGTAAACAAGAAATAACAATTATTATTAGTATTATTATATATATATATATATATATATATATATATATATATATATATATATATATATATATATATATATATATATATATATACATATATATAGACATACATATATATATTTTATATATATATATATATATATATATATACATATATGTATATATATATGTATGTATATATGTACATATATATATATATATATATATATATATATATATATATATATATATATATATATATATATATATATATATATATATATATATATACTGTAAATGTAAATATATTTTAGCCTTTCCCAAGTAAACAAGAAATATGATGGCAATAATGTAATGAACGATATTGTTTGTGTATATGTATATGAATAAAGGTGTGTATTGAGTATGAATATTACAGTACAAGTGTGCATTGAGTATAAATATTGCAGTACAAGTGTGTATTGAATATAAATATTACAGTACAAGTGTGTATTGAGTATTAATATTACAGTACAAGTGTGTATTGAGTATAAATATTACAGTACAAGTGTGTATTGAGTATTAATATTACAGTACAGGTGTGTATTGCATATAAATATTACAGTACAAGTGTGTATTGAGTATAAATATTACAGTACAAGTGTGCATTGAGTATAAATATTACAGTACAAGTGTGTATTGAGTATTAATATTACAGTACAGGTGTGTATTGAGTATTAATATTACAGTACAGGTGTGTATTGAGTATAAATATTACAGTACAAGTGTGTATGGACTATAAATATATTACAGTACATGTGTGTATTGAGTATAAATAATACAGTACAAGTGTGTATGGACTATACATATATTACAGTACATGTGTGTATTGAGTATGAATATTACAGTACAAGTGTGTATTGAGTATAAATATATTATAGTACACGTGTGTAGGAGTACTAATAATTATTGTCTAGTTGAAGAGTCCAGAAGGTCCAACACTCGCTGGATGTTGTTTCCAAAGAACACATAAGTGTGACGTGGGAATTGAAGCAGCCGCTGCGTCCCAGCAAGGTCCTTGGTGGAGGTGACGTGTCAGGTCAGTGGCAGGTGCAGGTGCATAAAGCTGTGAGCCTGCAGGCTGCAAGCAGGCTGAGAGGTTTTCTCAAGATGAAGGTTGTGCTGCTGTTGGCCGTGCTGCTCGCTGATGCGCTCAGCAAGGACACCTTTGAAGGGTGAGTAGTAACAACTATGATCATAATCAGATTATTGATGATCATCACTCACTTCATCACTTGTGTTTCTTCCTCCAAGACATCAAGTCCTTCGCATCGTAGCAGAAGATGAAGTCCAGTTGTCTCTTCTGGCGCAACTCAGAGACATGGAGGAACTTCAAGTAGGACAACATCACACAATCATCAACATTAACTATAAACTACAACATCAACTATAAACTACAACATCACACACTCATCAACATTAACTATAAACTACAACATCACACAATCATCAACATTAACTATAAACTACAACATCACACAATCATCAACATTAACTATAAACTACAACATTAACTATAAACTACAACATCACACAATCATCAACATTAACTATAAACTACAACATCACACAATCATCAACATCACACAATCATCAACATCAACTATAAACTACAACATCACACAATCATCAACATTAACTATAAACTACAACATCACACAATCATCAACATTAACTATAAACTACAACATCAACTATAAACTACAACATCACACAATCATCAACATTAACTATAAACTACAACATCACACAATCATCAACATTAACTATAAACTACAACATCACACAATCATCAACATCAACTATAACATCACACAATCATCAACATTAACTATAAACTACAACATCACACACTCATCAACATTAACTATAAACTACAACATCACACAATCATCAACATTAACTATAAACTACAACATCACACAATCATCAACATTAACTATAAACTACAACATCAACTATAAACTACAACATCACACAATCATCAACATTAACTATAAACTACAACATCACACAATCATCAACATTAACTATAAACTACAACATCACACAATCATCAACATTAACTATAAACTACAACATCACACAATCATCAACATTAACTATAAACTACAACATCACACACTCATCAACATTAACTATAAACTACAACATCACACAATCATCAACATTAACTATAAACTACAACATCAACTATAAACTACAACATCACACAATCATCAACATTAACTATAAACTACAACATTAACTATAAACTACAACATCACACAATCATCAACATCAACTATAAACTACAACATCACACAATCTTCAACATTAACTATAAACTACAACATCACACAATCATCAACATTAACTATAAACTACAACATCACACAATCATCAACATTAACTATAAACTACAACATTAACTATAAACTACAACATCACATAAACTACAACATTAACTATAAACTACAACATCACACAATCATCAACATTAACTATAAACTACAACATCACACAATCATCAACATTAACTATAAACTACAACATCACACAATCATCAACATTAACTATAAACTACAACATCACACAATCATCAACATTAACTATGAACTACAACATTAACAATAAACTACAACATCACACACTCATCAACATCAACTATAAACTACAACATCACACAATCATCAACATCAACTATAAACTACAACATCACACAATCATCAACATTAACTATAAACTACAACATCACACAATCATCAACATTAACTATAAACTACAACATCAACTATAAACTACAACATCACACAATCATCAACATTAACTATAAACTACAACATCAACTATAAACTACAACATCACACACTCATCAACATCAACTATAAACTACAACATCACACAATCATCAACATCAACTATAAACTACAACATCAACTATAAACTACAACATCACACAATCATCAACATTAACTATAAACTACAACATCACACAATCATCAACATTAACTATAAACTACAACATCAACTATAAACTACAACATCACACAATCATCAACATTAACTATAAACTACAACATCACACAATCATCAACATTAACTATAAACTACAACATCACACAATCATCAACATTAACTATAAACTACAACATCACACAATCATCAACATTAACTATAAACTACAACATCACACACTCATCAACATCAACTATAAACTACAACATCACACAATCATCAACATCAACTATAAACTACACATTAACTATAAACTACAACATCACACAATCATCAACATCAACTGTAAACTACAACATCACACAATCATAAACATTAACTATAAACTACAACATCACACAATCATCAACATCAACTATAAACTACAACATCACACAATCATCAACTTCAACTATAAACTACAACATCACACAATCATATACATTAACTATAAACTACAACATCACACAAGCATCAACATCAACTATAAACTACAACATCACGTAATCATCAACATCAACTATAAACTACAACATCACACAATCATCAACATTAACTATAAACTACACATTAACTATAAACTACAACATCACACAATCATCAACATCAACTATAAACTACAACATCACACAATCATCAACTATAAACTACAACATCACACAATCATCAACATCAACTATAAATTACAACATCACACAATCATCAACTATAAACTACAACATCACACAATCATCAACATTAACTACAAACTACAACATCACACAATCATCAACATTAACTATAAACAACATCACAAAATTATCAACATTAACTATAAACTACAACATCACACAATCATCAACTGTAAACTACAACATCACACAATCATCAACATCAACTATCAACTATCAACATCACACAATCATCAACATCAACTATAAACTACAACATCACACAATCATCAACATCAACTATAAACTACAACATCACACAATCATCAACATCAACTATAAACTACAACATCACACAATCATCAACATTAACTATAAACTACAACATCAACTATAAACTACAACATCACACAATCATCAACATTAACCATAAACTACAACATCAACTATAAACTACAACATCACACACTCATCAACATCAACTATAAACTACAACATCACACAATCATCAACATCAACTATAAACTACAACATCACACAATCATCAACATTAACTATAAACTACAACATCAACTATAAACTACAACATCACACAATCATCAACATTAACTATAAACTACAACATCACACAATCATCAACATTAACTATAAACTACAACATCAACTATAAACTACAACATCACACAATCATCAACATTAACTATAAACTACAACATCACACAATCATCAACATTAACTATAAACTACAACATCACACAATCATCAACATTAACTATAAACTACAACATCACACAATCATCAACATTAACTATAAACTACAACATCACACACTCATCAACATCAACTATAAACTACAACATCACACAATCATCAACATCAACTATAAACTACACATTAACTATAAACTACAACATCACACAATCATCAACATCAACTGTAAACTACAACATCACACAATCACAAACATTAACTATAAACTACAACATCACACAATCATCAACATCAACTATAAACTACAACATCACACAATCATCAACTTCAACTATAAACTACAACATCACACAATCATATACATTAACTATAAACTACAACATCACACAAGCATCAACATCAACTATAAACTACAACATCACGCAATCATCAACATCAACTATAAACTACAACATCACACAATCATCAACATTAACTATAAACTACACATTAACTATAAACTACAACATCACACAATCATCAACATCAACTATAAACTACAACATCACACAATCATCAACTATAAACTACAACATCACACAATCATCAACATCAACTATAAACTACAACATCACACAATCATCAACTATAAACTACAACATCACACAATCATCAACATTAACTACAAACTACAACATCACACAATCATCAACATTAACTATAAACAACATCACAAAATTATCAACATTAACTATAAACTACAACATCACACAATCATCAACTGTAAACTACAACATCACACAATCATCAACATCAACTATCAACTATCAACATCACACAATCATCAACATCAACTATAAACTACAACATCACACAATCATCAACATCAACTATAAACTACAACATCACACAATCATCAACATCAACTATAAACTACAACATCACACAGTCATCAACATCAACTATAAACTGCTCTTTTTGCCCCCTTTGTGCGTGTTGTCAGCTGGACTTCTGGATGGAGGTTATTGACGTGAACAGTTTTGTGGATATCAGAGTTCCTGTCCACAGTCTGGAGTCTGTCAAAGGTTACTTGGACAACAACAATATCCACTTCTCCATCATGATCGAAGACCTGCAGGTAGGTTGTTGTTGTTGTTGTTGTTGTTGTTGTTGTTGTTGTTGTCAATGTCAGAACGGGACTGAGTTGAGAATGTTTGTTGAGGAGATTGGTGGTGGTGCCAAAGAGGAAGTAGTTCCAGAGGTCCTGGGCATGACGTTAAAGTGCATCCAGCAGTGGAGGCTCCTCTATGGGGTCTTGGGGCACTAGGAGGTTAACCCCTTACCCCAGGTGGCCCTTGGCAAAAGCCTAGTACCTGATTGCCCCCTAGCCAGGGATACGGTGAAGACCTCAACGGCGGAGCAGGCGGAAGACGGTAGATTTAAGAACTACCACAACGGCTGCGATGGCGGAAGAAGGCTGCAGCAGAAAAGGGTCCCCCAGTCGTCTTGGACTCCATGCCACAGGACCCTGACCCGATTCTGTCAAGGATCGTGTGGTGACTGTCTGTGCACCAGTCTCCCCACGTTAAACAAAGTCACGGGGTACACCCCTACCAGGAGGATCGTCATACTCGTTCGAGTGACCGCCGATGATGAGTTCCAGAAGTTGATGTGATGAAAACCTGAGTAAGGGTTTCAGCTGCAGAGAAAAACCGTTTGAGAAGGAAAAAGAAGTCAGATGAATTTTGTGGATATGTAACCTCGGATACCATCGGCCTGACAGTGGAATCAGAGACCATGGTGACGGATCATCTGACCGAGGGGGAGGATGTAGAGGAGAGGACCAAGCAGTGAACCCTGTGGGACACCTTGGGACAGGAGGCCAGTAGAGGACAAGCAGTTGCCTAAAAGGATGAAGAGTTTCTGGTCTGTGAGACAAGATGTCAGCCAGGTGAGGGCAGGAAAGTAGGACAGAATGTTGATTGTCTCCAAAGTGGCAAGGAGGATGAAGATGGAGATGAAGAGTAGTCCTCAGTTTGAAGAGAGGAGGAGGTCTGGTGACTTTGAGGAGGGCAGTTTCTGTCCTATGGCGAGTCACACGTTTGAAATTGGGTATTGGAGTGGCCTATCAGTGAGGCGTTTGTTTGTTTACTGGTCTGTACGTTCCAGACTTCATTTGCTTTTGAGGTGCATTGCTGCCACCTATAGGACTGAGGTGGAACGTAGCAGTCGACATGTCAAACACATTTCGGATTGTTTGTGCTCGACTTAAAGACTTTGAAATAGTTGTCTTGCTCGTTGGTCCGCAGGCGATCCTGGACGAGGAGCAGGAGGAGATGGACGCTTCCACTCGTAAAGCCGAGCCCAGAAACACAGACAGCTTCGACTTCTACAGATACCACAGCATCAGCGAGGTTGGACCGACAGCATGAACTTCATCTCGACTTCAAAGTCCTAACTTAATCTATCTTTAAGTCTTTGAAATAACGGACTCTGAGACTTCTGACCTGGGTCTTGCTGTGGTAGCTGTACAGTTTCCAGGATATGCTGGTTGCTGAGAATCCCACACTGGTCAGCAAGCTGGTGATTGGTCAGAGTTACGAGCGTCGTCCCCTCAACGTGCTCAAGGTAAGGAAACGTTGATGAAAGAACTACTGGACCTGCTTCTTCCTGACACTGGCATACCTTCTTGCGGTTTTTAGTTCAGTACCGGTGGAAGCAAACGTCCCGCCATCTGGATTGACACAGGGATCCACTCCAGGGAGTGGGTGACCCAGGCTAGCGGTGCCTGGTTCGCCAAGAAGGTACTCTAAAGGCTCTCAGGTTCTAATGTTGTCGGCCCTCAGCTCCATTCTCACATTCTGACAGCAATGTCCGTCATTTTCAGATCGTGACCGACTACGGCCGCGACCCCGCGCTCACCGCCATCCTCAACAAGATGGACATCTTCCTGGAGATGGTCACCAACCCTGACGGATACTACTACACCCACACTAGAGTGAGTCGACAACACTGAAAGCTTTCCAAGAAGATCAACCAGAAGACTTAACATGTTTGTGATGATTCCAGAACCGCATGTGGCGCAAGACCAGGAAGCCTAATTCTGGTTCTAGCTGTGTCGGTGTCGACCCCAACAGGAACTGGGATGCTGGTTTTGGAGGTAATGTTTGACTGCCTTCATTTCCTGAAGATCAGTGTCATCTGAGAACTGTGTGGAGAGTCTGAACAAGTTTGTTTTTCCTCTCATGACTGCAGGACCCGGGGCCAGCGGTAGTCCTTGCTCCGAGACATACCGTGGACTCAGAGCCCATTCCGAGTCGGAAGTCAAGTCCATCGTGGACTTTGTGAAGTCTCATGGCAACATCAAGTCCTTTGTGTCCATCCACTCGTACTCGCAGATGCTGCTGTACCCATACGGCTACACCCGGACCCCCGTCAGGGACCAGGCTGAGCTGGTAACAGTTTGTTCTTAAATGCTGTCATTCAGGTCTTGTCTGTCCTGGTGCTTCCAGAACATTCTATAACACATGTTGTCCTTTGGGGTTTCTGCAGCACAATCTAGCCAAGAAGGCCATCACTGACCTGGCATCCTTGTACCGCACTCGCTACAGATACGGAAGCATCATCAACACCATCTGTGAGTGCTTTTTACCTCCACCTACGACCATTTTAGCTTCTTGACCTCCACCAACGATGGTAACAATTTGTAATATTCCCCACACCGTCACTACAGACCAGGCCAGCGGCGGCACCATCGACTGGACCTACAACCAAGGCATCAAGTACTCGTTCACCTTCGAGCTGAGGGACACTGGACGTTATGGCTTCATTCTGCCCGCCAACCAGATCGTGCCCACAGCCAAGGAGACATGGTTGGCCCTCATGGCCATCATGGACCACACCTCCAAGAACCTGTACTGACCTGCACGGCGCCACCTGTAGGGGGAATGTTGTTTGACGCCTCGCGTGTCATCAAGCAGACCAATAAAAGAATGCAAGTGTCTGATTGTTGGAGGCCATTTGTATCCATCTATCTATCTATCTATATCATCCCTACAAGCCTGTTTCGCAGGGAAACCTGCGAAAACAGGCTTGTAGGGATGATATAGCCTCTGTGTTTTTTCCTGACCTAACGTATATTCCGCTCTACCCCGGTATTGAGCACTGTATAACGGATAAACCACAGAAACCTTGACTATATATATATATACATATATATATATATATATATATATATATATATATATATATATGTATATATATATATATATATATATATATATATATTAAAAAAAATATATATATATATAGATGTATGTATTATCATATCATATCATATATATGTATTATATGTATGTCTATATATATGTATATATATGTATCTAGATTATAGATACACACAGGTAGATTATAGATACACACAGGTACACCCAAATACATGTGACCATAATATTAGGAACAGCGCTGAGTATGCTACAGTACAGATTTGCAAGCACAATAACAAACATTAATCATAACTTTATTAACTGACTGAGATGGGAACGCCCCCTGGTGGTGAAATGCACGTACAATATAAATGTTCTTAAATATCATTATTATTAATATTCTTATTACTATTATGATTATCATTATTATTATTGCTATAATTATTATTATTATTATTATTAATGTGAGCACGTGTTACTTGGTCTCTCAGTTCCAAAGAACACTGATAACAAATGAGAAAAATCACTATCTGATCAATGCCTTTGAATTGATCATTGATCATTGATCATTGATGGTGTATATTCAGAGCATTCATTCAATCACAACTGGAATGTTGAGTTTGTCTTCATCACATGAGGTGACATGTCCAGTCAGCAATGTATTTATCCTTACAGGAGAGGACATGCCCTGACAATGTATTTATTCTTACGGGGGACATGCCCAGACAACAATGTGTTTATCCTCACAAGCAAGTGGGGATGAGGAGGGGCATGCCCAGGAATCAATGTATTTATTCTTAAGGGTGGGCATGGCCAGACAGCAATGTATTTATTCTTAAGGGTGGGCATGGCCAGACAACAATGTATTTATTCTTAAGGGTGGGCATGGTCAGACAACATGTATTTATCCCCACAGGGGGGACATGCCCACACAACAATATGTTTATCCTCACAGGGGGAATGACATGCCCAGACAACAATGTGCTTATCCTCACAGCGGGAATGGCATGCCCAGACAACAATGTGTTTATCCTCACAGGGGGAAGGACATGCCCAGACAACAATGTATTTATTCTCAAAGGAGGAATGACATGCCCAGACAACAATGTATTTGTTCTTACGGGTGGACATGCCCAGACAACAATGTATTTATTCTCCAAGGAGGAATGACATGCCCAGACAACAAAGTATGTATTCTTACGGGTGGACATGCCCAGGCAACAATGTGTTTATCCTCACAGGAGGAATGACATGCCCAGACAACAATGTATTTATTCTCACGGGGGGGATGACATGCCGAGACAACAATGTGTTTATCCTTATAAGTGGAGACATGCCCAGACAACAATGTATTTATCCTCACAGGGGAAACATACCCAGACAACAATGTATTTATCCTCACAGGGGGAATGACATGCCCAGACAACAATGTGTTTATCCACACACGAGGGGACATGGCCACACAACAATGTGTTTATCCGTACAAGTGGAGACATGCCCAGAAAACAATGTATTTATTCTAAGAGGGAAACATGCCCAGACAACAGTGTGTTATCCTCACAGGGGGAATGACATGTCCAGACAATACAAGTATTTATCCTCACATGAGGGTACATGCCTATACAACAGTTTGTTTATCCTCACAAGGGGAGACATGCCCAGACAACAATGTATGTATCCTCACAGGGAGAATGACATGCCCAGACAACAATGTGTTTATCCACACATGAGGGGACATGCCCAGACAACAATGTGTTTATCCTTACAAGTGGAGACATGCCCAGAAAACAATGTATTTATTCTAACGGGGAGACATGCCCAGACAACAGTGTTTATCCTCACAGGGAGAATGACATGCCCAGACAATAAAAGTATTTATCTTCACATGAGCGTACATGCCTGGACAACAGTTTGTTTATCCTCACAAGGGGGAGACATGCCTAGACAACAATGTATTTATCCTCACAGGGAGAATGACAAGCCCAGACAACAATGTGTTTATCCACACATGAGGGGACATGCCCAGACAACAATGTGTTTATCCTTACAAGTGGAGACATGCCCAGAAAACAATGTATTTATTCTAACGGGGAGACATGCTCAGACAACAGTGTGTTTATCCTCACGGGGAGAATGACATGCCCAGACAATAAAAGTATTTATTCTCACATGAGGGTACATGCCTAGACAACAGTTTGTTTATCCTCACAAGGGGGAGACATGCCTAGACAACAATGTATTTATCCTCACAGGGAGAATGACAAGCCCAGACAACAATGTGTTTATCCACACATGAGGAGACATGCCCAGACAACAATGTGTTTATCCTTACAAGTGGAGACATGCCCAGAGAACAATGTATTTATTCTAACAGGGAGACATGCCCAGACAACAGTGTGTTTATCCTCACAGGGAGAATGACATGCCCAGACAATAAAAGTATTTATCCTCACACGAGGGTACATGCCTAGACAACAGTTTGTTTATCCTCACAAGGGGAGACATGCCTAGACAACAATGTATTTATCCTCACAGGGAGAATGACATGCCCAGACAACAAAGTGTTTATCCTTACATGAGGGCACACGCCCAGACAACAATGTGTTTACCCCAACAGGGAGAATGACACACCCAGACAACAATGTATTCATCCTCACAAGGGGAGACATGCCCAGACAACAACGTGTTCATCCCCACAGGAGAATGACACAATAGTGTTTATCCTCACAAGGGGAGACATGCCCAGACAACAAAGTCTTTATCCGCACAGGGAGACATGCCCAATAGTCAACATTCAGTTCTTATGAAGGTCAAAGAGGCACCTGAGACGTTTGTTTAATTATTTGTGAACACAGCTGTGTCTCAGTCCGGCTGCTGCTAATAAGCATGGCAGGTGATTGGATGATCATCCCCAGCTGGGTAATCCAATCACCTGCCAGCTGTGCTTCGAGGCCAGTCCTTACACACACCGCTCCGCAGCAGGCCTGCAGACCCCGCCCCCCTCCACACATAGGATGACAAAAAATTACATGAAATATTTCCATAATTCTATCATTTTATTTCAATCAAAAGACCAACATACTTGAAAATGACAAGAAAATCAGTGCTGATCTTCCACGATTGAAACCAACAACACAACAAGGAAGGCAGCAAGACACACACATGTACACACACACAAACACACACAATCAGTAAAAATCAGCCTCATCATTGAATCAAATCATTAAGACAGTTGTGATACATGAAGCAGTTTACAAAAATACAGCATTAAAAATGCATCTTTTGTCTTATGAACATTCAGTTGTCCAGTACACACACACACACACACACACACACACACACACACACACACACACACACACACACACACACACGGATGTTTTGTCCCAACCGGACATGACCTGCGTGCACATTAAATATTAATAAAAAAGTCCTCCACAGATCCAAGTATTGATTGATTCCACAGCAGCAGGAAAGACTTCAAAGGGGGCGGGGCTACTTCCAGGGCCTCTGAACATGGCCGTCCCTGCCGGACGTGGAGGACGTGTGAGAAGTGTGAACACTGGATATTTTGGACAGACTGCTGCAGGTGGACATGCGACTGGACGTACGACCTGAACACAACAACATATTCTTTTTGGCAAGAGGACTGCGTCAAGTACACTTTCTTCAATATTACTGAAACGTTCACCACTGCAATAAACTTATTTGGTCACTTTAATAAACCTGTTTCCACTAAAATGAACAATTACTGCAAAAAAATTACTTTTTCTACTACATTTATTAATACAATAACAGTATTTTTCTACTCAAATCAACACTATAAACGTACAACTATTACACTTTAATTAATCTACATATTATTGCTGAAGACAGGATGATGAAATGAATGTATTGATGAAGCACAACATTTTTGCTAAATAATAATAATATAAACTAAAGAGTGTATTATATGTTTAGTGTGTAGAAAGAATAATAAAATATAATAATAATAATATAAAGTAAAGTGTGTATTATAATGTTTAGTGCGTCGAAAGAATATAATAATATAAAATAAGGAGTGTATTATGTATGTTTTGTGTGTAGAAAGAATAAAATAAAGTAATAATAATATAAAGTAAAGAGTGTATTATGTATGTTTTGTGTGTAGAAAGAATATAATAATAATAATATAAAGTAAAGAGTGTATTATGTATGTTTTGTGTGTAGAAAGAATAAGATATTATAATAATAATAATAATAATAATAATAATAATATAAACTAAAGAGTTCATTATGTATGTTTAGTGCGTAGAAAGATTATAATAACAATAATAATTATATAAACTGAAAAGTGTATTATGTATGTTTTGTGTGTCGAAAGAATAAGATATAATAATAATAACAATAATGTGAACTAAATAGTTTATTATGTATTTTTAGTGTGTAGAAAAAATATAGTAATAATAATAATATAAAGTAAAGAGTGTATTATGTATGTTTTGTGTGTATAAATAATAATATAATATAATAATAATAATATTAATGTAAACCAAAAAGTGTATTATGTATGTTTAGTGTGTACAAAGAATATAATAATAATAATAACATTAAAGTAAAGAGTGTATTATGTATGTTTAGTGCGTAGAAATAATATAAATAAATAAATATAATAATAATATAAAGTAGAGAGTGTATTATGTATGTTTTGTGTGTGTAAATAATAATATAATAATAATAATATAAACCAAAAAGTGTATTATGTATGTTTAGTGTGTACAAAGAATATAATATTAATAATAACAAAAAAGTAATGAGTGTATTATGTATGTTTAGTGCGTAGAAATAATATAATAATATAAAGTAAAGAGTGTATTATGTATGTTTTGTTTGTAGAAAGAATATAATAATAATAACAGTAAAAAGTAAAGAGTGTATGTTTAGTGTGTAGAAAAAGTAAAGAGTGTATGTTTAGTGTGTAGAAAGAATATAATAATAATAATAATATAAAGTAAAGAGTGTATTATGTATGTTTAGTGTGTAGAAAGAATAGAATAATAATAATAATAATAATAATAATAATATAAAGTAAAGAGTGTATTATGTATGTTTAGTGTGTAGAAAGAATATAATAATAATATAAAGTAAAGAGTGTATAATTTATGTTTAGTGTGTAGAAAGAATAGAATAATAATAATAATAATAATAATAATAATATAAAGTAAAGAGTGTATTATGTATGTTTAGTGTGTAGAAAGAATATAATAATATAAAGTAAAGAGTGTATTATGTATGTTTAGTGTGTAGAAAGAATATAATAATAATAATAATAATAATAATAATATAAAGTAAAGAGTGTATTATGTATGTTTAGTGTGTAGAAAGAACATAATAATAATAATATAAAGTAAAGAGTGTATTATGTATGTTTAGTGTGTAGAAAGAACATAATAATAATAATAATATAAAGTAAAGAGTGTATTATGTGTTTAGTGTGTAGAAAGAATATAATAATAATAATAATAATATAAAGTAAAGAGTGTATTATGTATGTTTAGTGTGTAGAAAGAATAGAATAATAATAATAATAATATAAAGTAAAGAGTGTATTATGTATGTTTAGTGTGTAGAAAGAATATAATAATAATAATAATAATAATAATAATAATAATATAAAGTAAAGAGTGTATTATGTATGTTTAGTGTGTAGAAAGAACATAATAATAATAATAATAATATAAAGTAAAGAGTGTATTATGTATGTTTAGTGTGTAGAAAGAACATAATAATAATAATATAAAGTAAAGAGTGTATTATGTGTTTAGTGTGTAGAAAGAATATAACAATATAAAGTAAAGAGTGTATTATGTATGTTTAGTGTGTAGAAAGAATAGAATAATAATAATAATAATAATATAAAGTAAAGAGTGTATTATGTATGTTCAGTGTGTAAAAAGAAAATAGTAATAATAATAATAATAATAACATAAAGTAAAGAGTGTATTATGTATGTTTAGTGTGTAGAAAGATAATAATAATAATAATAATAATATAAAGTAAATAGTGTATTATGTATGTTTAGTGTGTAGAAAGAATATAATAATAATAATAATATAAAGTAAAGAGTGTATTATGTATGTTTAGTGTGTAGAAAGAACATAATAATAATAATAATAATAATAATAACATAAAGTAAAAAGTGTAATATGTATGTTTAGTGTGTAGAAAGATAATAATAATAATAATAATAATATAAAGTAAATAGTGGATTATGTATGTTTAGTGTGTAGAAAGAACATAATAATAATAATAATATAAAGTAAAGAGTGTATTATGTATGTTTAGTGTGTAGAAAGAATATAATAATAATAATATAAGAAGAGTTATTACTGCTGTTGACGGCGATGTTCTCCAGCTGGCCTTCGATCCTGGTGAGCTCGTCAGCGGTGAAGCGCCATCTTTTGTCGGCCACGCGCGAGGGCGGCGGCGGTGGCGAAGCAAGGCACTTCTTCCACTTGGAGGGCGCGGGAGGAGGCTGGCAGGACAGCGGCAAGGTGCCCGTGGTCATGCCCTCAGGGAACTTCTGAGCCACCGCCTTCAGACCTGCGGCACAGGACACTTGTCAGCTCACGTCGTCTCAGCAACGCCTGCGGGCTCCGCCCTACGTACCTCCGCTGAGCAGGAAGAGGTTCTCAAAGCCTCGCTGGCACATCATGGTGGCACCGTGGCTGGCGATACGCTCGTCCTCGTCGTACACGATGATGATCTTGCCGTCTGTGTTCTTCTACTCGGGCGGGGTTAAAGGTCAACAACCAACAACATGGACATCACACAACATATTGCTGGGTATTGTGGCCAAACAGCTCCATTTTTGTTTCATCTGACACCACATGGACAAAGATAAGACCTTCTGGAGGAAAGTTCTGTGGTCAGATGAAACAAAAATGGAGCTGTTTGGCCACAATACCCAGCAATATGTTTGGAGGAGAAAAGGTGAGGCCTTTAATCTCAGGAACACTGCTTTCCTTTTCAAGAAGTAGTTTTTTTCCGTTTGAATGTTAGAACAATTTGAGAAGCCGGTATGAATGTATTGGTCTGGGCTGTTCTCCTGAAGCTTCAGTAAAACTTGATAATATTCCTATTCTGTCTTGATGGTCCCTTCTTACTCAGCATATATGTCATCAAAAGAACTTGGGATTGACCAGTGACTTTAATTCCCTGGGAGGAAAAGCTGGTCAGACACAACAATATATAAATATATAAATGTATATATATATATATAGAGATATATGATGTGTATTCCATGGTCATTGACCTGATTTACTCACATTGTCCTCAAGATGGCAGCAAAGTTGCAGCAATTAAAAAGTCAAATATTGGGGGCCAGATGCCTTCTTAAACTAGTGATGTCTGGCGGGCCCCAAAACCTCAGATGTGCGCGAAGGACACACATTATGACAAGATCTAGGCGAGGATAAGGATACATATTCCAGCACTTCCTTGGTGTAAGGGTTCATGGTGCGTGACAGCATAGCCATGGGGAAACTGTAAGCTGCGTAGAGCATGGGAGACCAACCGTGAGGACCTTATTGTGGGAGGACCAGGAAGGGGCGGAGCCACATACCGCTGATGATGTGGCACTGATCGTAGTTGTCGCGGTCACGCATGTCCAGCAGCAGGTAGGGGCAGTCCGGGTACGGCTTATCGGGGTCCACGTTGTCCGGCGCCTTGCTTTTGTCGCCGTTCATGTTCAGCTCGCCCACACCATTGATGACGCTGGCAGAAAGGGTGACAAGAATAACGTCTTTGCATCTTCTGACATGACACACACTGACAGCTGCCATGGCCTACGAGTAATAACAACCTTCATGTTAGTGACTATTAAACTATGTAATACCAACCTTCATGTGAGTGACTATTAAACTCTGTAATAACAACCTTCATGTTAGTGACTATTAAACTATGTAATAACAACCTTCATGATAGTGACTATATTAAACTCTGTAATAACAACCTTCATGTTAGTGACTATTCAACTATGTAATAACAACCTTCATGTTAGTGACTATTCAACTATGTAATAACAACCTTCATGTTAGTGACTATTCAACTATGTAATAACAACCTTCATGTTAGTGACTATTAAACTATGTAATAACAACCTTCATGTTAGTGACTATTAAACTATGTAATAACAACCTTCATGTTAGTGACTATTAAACTATGTAATAACAACCTTCATGATAGTGACTATATTAAACTCTGTAATAACAACCTTCATGATAGTGACTATATTAAACTCTGTAATAACAACCTTCATGTTAGTGACTATTAAACTCTGTAATAACAACCTTCATGTTAGTGACTATTAAACTATGTAATAACAACCTTCATGATAGTGACTATTAAACTATGTAACAACAACCTTCATGTTAGTGACTATTAAACTATGTAATAACAACCTTCATGTTAGTGACTATTAAACTATGTAATAACAACCTTCATGATAGTGACTATATTAAACTCTGTAATAACAACCTTCATGATAGTGACTATATTAAACTCTGTAATAACAACCTTCATGTTAGTGACTATTAAACTCTGTAATAACAACCTTCATGTTAGTGACTATTAAACTATGTAATAACAACCTTCATGATAGTGACTATTAAACTATGTAATAACAACCTTCATGTTAGTGACTATTAAACTCTGTAATAACAACCTTCATGTTAGTGACTATTAAACTATGTAATAACAACCTTCATGATAGTGACTATATTAAACTCTGTAATAACAACCTTCATGTTAGTAGACACTAAACTAAATGCTACCTTAGCAGTGTAGACCTGTTCTGGCCAGAGTCTTGCTCCTGTGCACCGTCCTGACGCCCTGACGGTCCCAACCTCTCAGGTGAGCCGTTTGACTCCGCCTCTGCCTTTGCCACCATCACGCTGTCACCGTCTGTGTAAGAGACACTCTTCAACCCGGGTCACGTGATGCTAATTGTTGGGTCTTACAACCCGGGTCACGTCCGACCTGATGCTAACTGTTTGTGATGCTAATTGTTGCGTCTTACCGTCCAGGCCGTGACTGGAATCCCCACTGACACATTCGGCGAAGTCCGACACGGACGCCACCTGGAGGATCTGAGGTGTCAGCGGGAAATATTCAAAGTTACCACAACTTCACTTCTTTTTTACATTTAGGTGTGCTAAAACATTGCCTGTACACTTTCAAAGCTTCAATGATGGTGTTAGAGGAATATTTTCCCTCCTTTTGGCAGAAAAGAACACCTTAGAAATCCCTAGCTTTGGTTCTGCTAGAAGACACATTTGTTAGTTATCTATCACATTGCAAAAAAGTTGTCACAGGGGCATTTTTACCACTGTGTTACATGGCCTTTCCTTTTAACAACCCTCAGTACACATTTGGGAACTGAGGAGACACATTTTTGAAGCTTTTTAGGTGGAATTCTTTCCCATTCTTGCTTGATGTACAGCTTAAGTTGTTCAACAATCCGGGGTCTCCGTTGTGGTATTTTAGGCTTCATAATGCACCACACATTTTCAATAGGAGACAGGTCTGGACTACAGGCAGGCCAGTCTAGTACCCGCACTCTTTTACTATGAAGCCACGCTGTTGTAACACGTGGCTTGGCATTGTCTTGCTGAAATAAGCAGGGGCGTCCATGATAACGTTGCTTGGATGGCAACATCTGTTTCTCCAAAACCTGTATGTACCTTCCAGTATTAATGGTGCCTTCACAGATGTGTAAGTTACCCATGCCTTGGGCACTAATACACCCCCATACCATCACAGATGCTGGCTTTTCAACTTTGCGCCTAGAACAATCCGGATGGTTCTTTTTCCTCTTTGGTCCGGAGGACACAACGTCTACAGTTTCCAAAAACAATGAAATGTGGACTCGTCAGACCACAGAACACTTTTCCACTTTGCATCAGTCCATCTTTTAGAGGAGCTCGGGGCCAGTGAAGCCAGCGGCGTTTCTGGGTGTTGTTGATGAATGGCTTTCGCTTTGCATAGTAGAGTTTTAACTTGCACTTACAGATGTAGCGACAAACTGTAGTTACTGACAGTGGTTTTCTGAAGTGTTCCTGAGCCCATGTGGTGATATCCTTTACACACCGATGTCGCTTTTTGATGCAGTACAGCCTGAGGGATCGAAGGTCCGTAATATCATCGCATACGTGCAGTGATTTCTCCAGATTCTCTGAACCCTTTGATGATATCACGGACCGTAGATGGTGAAATCCCTAAATTCCTTGCAATAGCTGGTTGAGAAATGTTGTTCTTAAACTGTTGGACAATTTTCTCATGCATTTGTTGACAAAGTGGCGACCCTCGCCCCGTCCTTCTTTGTGAATGACTGAGCATTTCATGGAAGCTGCTTTTTTACCCAATCATGGCACCCACCTGTTCCCAATTAGCCTGTTCACCTGTGGGATGTTCAAAATAAGTGTTTGATGAGCATTCCTCAACTTTCTAAGTCTTTTTTGCCACTTGTGCCAGCTTTTTTGATACATATTGCAGGCATCAAATTCCAAATGAGCTAATATTTGCAAAAAATAACAAAGTTTTCCAGTTGGAACATTAAGTATCTTGTCTTTGCAGTCTATTCAATTGAATATAAGTTGAAAAGGATTTGCAAATCATTGTATTCTGTTTTTATTTACCATTTACACAACGTGACAACTTCACTGCTTTTGGGGTTTGTACATAAACCGTTAAATACGTGCCGTACACATTCGAACTTGAACTCCTATTCCAAAACTAGCTGAGTGGAATCTTACCAGTTCTGCAAATGTTGTCACTTTAAAGCGTTTGTAGATTTCCCCTCGGTTAAACTTGTAGTCTGGAGGGCAAAGAAGAAGAAATCTGTCAACTAAAGTCATTCACAAACAGACGAATAAGTGCCAAATAAATGTTTGTTATAACTCTTTTTGATGTCCTCTAGGCGCTCCAAATACTTGGTGAGGCTGACCCCTGGTTCCAAGACACAGAAATGCAAGTTTAAAAGTGCGAATGGTTTAGAAAAATGACATTATTGTGGTGTGCAAACCTGTGTCCAGTTTTGTTTTGATGTGCTGATACTTTGCATTCTTCGGTATGCGTTTGGTCATGTACTGTGAGGGAAGAAAAGACAATTTTGGTCATGAAATGTGATGGAAGAAAATATAATTTTGTCATGTACTGTGATGGAAGAAAATATAATTTTGTCATGTATTGTGATGGAAGAAAAGACCATTTTGGTCATGAAATGTGATGGAAGAAAATAAAATTTTGGTCATGAATTGTGAGGGAAGAAAATACAATTTTGGTCATGAACTATGATGGAAGAAAATATAATTTTGTCATGTATTTTGATGGGAAAAAAGACAATTTTGGTCATGAATTGTGATGGGAGAGAAGACAATTTTGTCATGTATTGTGATGGAAGAAAATACAATGTTGGTCATGAACTGTGATGGAAGAAAAGACAATTTTGGTCATGAAATGTGATGGAAGAAAAGACCATTTTGGTCATGTACTGTGATGGAAGAAAAGACAATTTTGGTCATGAACTGTGATGGAAGAAAATACAATTTTGTACTGTGAGGGACGAACATACAATTTTGGTCATGAAATGTGATGGAAAAAAAGACAATTTTGGTCATGAAGTGTGATGGAAGAAAATACAATTTTGGTCATGGACTGTGATGGAAGAAAATATAATTTTGTCATGTATTTTGATGAAAAAAAATACAATTTTGGTCATGAACTGTGATGGAATTAAAGACAATTTTTGTCATGTACAGTGATGGAAGAAAATACAATTTTGGTCATGAAATGTGATGGAAGAAACAACAATTTTGGTCTTGAACTGTGATGGAAGAAAACAATTTTGGTCATGTACTGTTATGGAAGAAAAGACAATTTTGGTCATGAAATGTGATGGAAGAAAAGACAATTTTGGTCATGAAATGTGATGGAAGAAAGGACAATTTTGGTCATGGACTGTAATGGAAGAAAATATAATTTTGTAATGTATTGTGATGGAAGAAAATACAATTTTGGTCATGAAATGTGATGGAAGAAAATACAAGTTTGGTCATGAACTGTGATGGAAAAAAATATAATTTTGTCATGTATTGTGATGGAAGAAAATACAATTTTGGTCATGAAATGTGAAGGAAGAAAATACAATTTTGGTCATGAAATGTGATGGAAATAAATACAATTTTGGTCATGTACTGTGATGGAAGAAAATATAATTTTGTCATGTATTTTGATGGAAAAAAAAGACAATTTTGGTCATGAATTGTGATGGAAGAAAATACAATGTTGGTCATGTACTATGATGGAAGAAAATATAATTTTGTCATGTATTTTGATGGAAAAAAAGACAATTTTGGTCATGAACTGTGATGGAAGAAAATACAATTTTGGTCATGAAATGTGATGGAAGAAAGGACAATTTTGGTCATGAAATGTGATGGAAGAAAAGACAATTTTGGTCATGAACTGTGATGGAAGAAAATATAATTTTGTGATGTATTGTGATGGAAGAAAGGACAATTATGGTCATGAAATGTGATGGAAGAAAAGACAATTTTGGTCATGAAATGTGATGGAAGGAAGGACAATTTTGGTCATGAACTGTAATGGAAGAAAATATAATTTTGTAATGTATTGTGGTGGAAGAAAAGACCATTTTGGTCATGTACTGTGATGGAATAAAAGACAATTTTGGTCATGTATTGTGAGGGAAGAAAATACAATTTTGGTCATGAATTGTGAGGAAAGAAAATACAATTTTGGTCATGAACTGTAATGGAAGAAAATATAATTTTGTAATGTATTGTGATGGAAGAAAAGACCATTTTGGTCATGTACTGTGATGGAATAAAAGACAATTTTGGTAATGTATTGTGAGGGAAGAAAATACAATTTTGGTCATGTACTATGATGGAAGAAAAAATATATATAATTTTGTCATGAACTGTGATGGAAGAAAATACAATTTTGGTCTTGAACTGTGATGGAGAAAAAATATAATTTTGTCATGTATTGTGATGGAAGAAAAGACCATTTTGGTCATGTGCTATGATGGAAGAAAAGACAATTTTGGCCATGTACTGTGATGGAAGAAAATATAATTGTGTCATGTATTGTGATGGAAGAAAATATAATTGTGTCATGTATTTTTGATGGAAAAAAAGACAATTTTGGTCATGAACTGTGATGGAATTAAAGACAATTTTTGTCATGAACTGTGAGGGAAGAAAATGTAATTTTTTCATGTATTGTGATGGAAGAAAAGACCATTTTGGTCATGTATTGTGATGGAAGAAAATATAATTGTGTCATGTATTGTGATGGAAGAAAAGACCATTTTGGTCATGAACTATGATGGAAGAAAATATACTTTTGTCATGTATTTTGATGGAAAAAAAGACAATTTTGGTCATGAACTGTGATGGAAGAAAATACAATTTTGGTCGTGAACTGTGATGGAAAAAAATACAATTTTGGTCTTGAACTGTGATGGAAAAAATATATAATTTTGTCATGTATTGTGATGGAAGAAAAGACCATTTTGGTCATGTACTGTGATGGAAGAAAATATAATTTTGTCATGTATTTTGATGGAAAAAAAGACCATTTTGGTCATGAACTGTGATGGAATTAAAGACAATTTTTGTCATGTACTGTGATGGAATTAAAGACAATTTTGGTCATGTACTGTGAGGGAAGAAAATATAATTTTGTCATGTATTTTGATGGAAAAAAAGACAATTTTGGTCATGAACTGTGATGGAAGAAAATACCATTTTGTTCATGTACTGTGATGAAGAAAAGACAATTTTGTTCATGTACTGTGATGGAAGAAAATACAATTTTGGTCATGAAATGTGATGGAAGAAAATACAATTTTGTACTGTGAGGGAAGAACATACAATTTTGGTCATGAAATGTGATGGAAGAAAAGACAATTTTGGTCATGTACTGTGAGGGAAGAAAATATAATTTTGTCATGTATTTTGATGGAAAAAAAGACAATTTTGGTCATGAACTGTGATGGAAGAAAATACCATTTTGTTCATGTACTGTGATGAAGAAAAGACAATTTTGTTAATGTACTGTGATGAAGAAAATACAATTTTGGTCATGAAATGTGATGGAAGAAAATACAATTTTGTACTGTGAGGGAAGAACATACAATTTTGGTCATGAAATGTGATGGAAGAAAAGACAACTTTGGTCATGTACTGTGATGGAATAAAATACCATTTTGGTCATGAACTGTAATGGAAGAAAGGACAATTCTTGTCGGAATAGTTAGCCGGTGCTGTGGGGTTGCCATGGCAACATGACATGGAGCTCAAACGGCAGCTAGCCAGCTAGCATAGCTTCAGTCAGTTAACCACCGTATTGGCGCAAATGTACACACATTATACTTCACATTATTAGGGCAAATATGAAAAATACGAAGTACAGACGCCGGAAAGTACCTTATTTCCGCCGATGCCTCTGTACAGCGACATCTTCCTCTCCAAAAGACGGAATGCCTTGAAACCAAACGCGACGTTTCTTCACACTAAGACACAATTTAAACGTCGCTGCAAAAAAAAAAAAAAGTATTAACAACACCGTGCCACGAAAAGCGATATTGTGGCTTTTATTGAAACGTTGGCTTTTTAAAAAAAACGGAGCTCTCCCGTGCTAACATGCCAAGACCTAACTAGTCGACTGACGAGCCATCGCTCACAGGCTAAACAATCAAGCTGGCACTAGCGTCGCCTCCGTGATGCAACACAGACGTCGGCGACACAACAAGGAGACGTGTTTTCAAGACAATGCCTCAAAAGCATGACAATGGCGCATTTACATCATCACAATCATTACATCAACGACGACATGACGTCTTTATTGAGACTTGCATGGCGCTAGTCTCCGTTAGCTTAGCTCTCGGTGCTGATTGGGCAGTGCTGACGTTTTCCAACCAATCACAAACGCCTTTGGGCGGTGCTGACTTCATTCAACCAATCACAGAGGCCGATACTGTCCTTGTACAACCAGCGGCGGAATACATATTTTTTTTGGTCATATGAAGTCAGTTAGTCACCTTACAGGCATGCAGACATTGTTCGATGATGTTCAAATGTCTCCTCCATCCAACAGTGCAGAATGACAATCACTTTAAAGCTCACAAACGTACGAAAATATTGAATAACTGCAAGTGGCGATGTAACGCCTTCAGTAATATTTTGAGTTCAACGCCTCGTATAAATAGGCAAGTTACGTGCATCCCAAAATGAACATTTAACGCGTTTTAGTAACGCAACTTCAACCGAAGCCCTCGACTTTTTAAACTCTCTTCAGTCGAAGCGCTGATTGGGCGCTGCTGACTTTTTCCCAACCAATCACAGACGCCATTGGGAAGTGTTGACTTTTCCCACCAATCACAGACGCTATTGGTGAAATGCTGACTTTTTCCAACCAATCACAGACGCTATTGGGAAGCGCTGACTTTTACATGCCAATAGCAGACGCCGATACTGTCCCAGTACGCTAGTGTGGTTGAGAGTGCTTGCCATTCTGTACTATTATATGCGATGTAGCGCGTGCAGTAATATTTCGAGTTCAACGCCTCTTATAAATAGGCAAGTTACGTGTATACCAGTGATAATTTGGATTATTATGAACCAACAAATGAACATTTACCGCGTTTTAGTAACGCAACTTCAACCGAAGCCCTCGAATTTTCACCTCTTTTCAATCGAAGCGCTGACTGGGCAGTGCTGACATTTCCCAACCAATCACAGCCGCCATTGGGAAGCGTTGTCTTTTTTCAACCAATCACAGACGCTATTGGGAAATGTTGACTTTTTCCAGCCAATAACAGACACCGATACTGTCTCAAGTCAACAACAGTAGTGTGGTTGAGAGTGCTTTTCATTCTGCACTATTATATGCGATGTAACGCGTGCAGTAATATTTTGAGTTCAACGCCTCGTAGAAATAGGCAAGTTACGTGCATCCCAGTGATAGTTGGGATTATTATGAACCAACAAATGAACATTTACCGCGTTTTAGTAACGCAACTTCAACCGAAGCCCTCGAATTTTCACCTTTCTTCAATCGATGCGCTGATTGGGCGGTGCTGACTTTTTCCCAACCAATCACAGACGCTATTGGGGAGTGCTGACTTTTTCCAGCCAATAACAGACACTATTGGGAAATGTTGACTTTTTCCAACCAATAACAGGCACCGATACTGTCCCACGTCAACAACATGTCTATTATATGCGATGTAACGCGTGCAGTAATATTTTGAGTTCAACGCCTCGTGTAAATAGGCAAATTACGTGTATCCCAGGGATAATTTTGATTATTATGAACCAACAAACGAACAATCACCGCGTTTTAGTAACGCATCTTCAACCGAAGCCCTCGAATTTTCGCCTCTCTTTAATCGAAGCGCTGATTGGGCGGTGCTGACTTTTTCCCAACCAATCACAGCCGCCATTGGGAAGTGTTGACTTTTTCCAACCAATCACAGACGCCATTGGGAAGTGTTGACTTTTTCCAACCAATCACAGACGCCTTTGGAAAGTGCTGGACTTTTTCCAGCCAATAGCAGACGCCGATACTGTCCCAGGTGAAAAACAGTAGGCTAGTGTGGTTGCTAAGCGTCGAAGGACGCGTTACTTCATATACGAGGCGAATACATCATCTTTGGCATATTTTCGCCGGGTATGAAGTCATTTCGTCACCTATTTTGGGTGATTCTGTCACTCGACGTGCCCTTGTCATTTGTACACGAATGCAGCGGGCTTGTTCGCGATGTTGACTCAACTTTCCGAGTGAGGAAAAAGTTCCATTGCATGCAAAGTGCAGCGATGTTTCTCAATTCGGAGTGCAAACGCTCACAATGTTGGCGTTGTTGTCTGATCTGAGTTCGACTGGTCTGGTCTGCGGAGCTCGGCGAAGGCGCCAAGTTTTGACTGTCATGGAGGAAGCAGGATAAACAAGTTCCAGGCTCACGATGGCTTCAGTATTGGTAAGTTTGGTCACGACTATGGACGTCTTGACGGATGAAAAATAAATAAGTCGTTGACTGATGCGAGCTAAATGTGTGCCAAGTAACTTAATTGTTTCGCTTTCTTACGTCAACCCTCCCGCTGCTTGCTGTGGTTTTGTTCTTCAAGATTGCTCATAAATTGTGCAGAAACCATGACAAACACACGGAATACGTTTGTGTTCGTCGCAGGACGATCCCTGCATGGAAAGGGTGTTGAAGGGCCACACGGACGCTGTCACTTGTGCACATTTCAGTCCCAACTCCAAACAACTGGGTAAATATTCTGTCCTTGTTTTATTCTTCGAGTCTAGCGAACTTTTGATAATGAAAGAATCACGCATATAAGACGTGGCTTGTTGATTTCTGCAGATATACAGTATATGTACAGTATACAGTGTTTACTCCAGATTGCATGGGGAGGTGTGGGCGTGGCTAGGGGCGTGGTCAACATGACGGCATCACTTTTACACTTTGTTCAACAGTCCGGGGTCTCCGTTGTGGTATTTTAGGCTTCATAATGCGTCACGCATTTTCAATGGGAGACAGGTCTGGACTACAGGCAGGCCAGTCTAGTACCCGCAATCTTTTACTATGAAGCCACGCTGTTGTAACACGTGGCTTGGCATTGTCTTGCTGAAATAAGCAGGGGCGTCCATGATAACGTTGCTTGGATGGCAACATATGTTGCTCCAAAACCTGTATGTACCTTTCAGCATTAATGGTGCCTTCACAGATGTGTAAGTTACCCATGCCTCGGGCACTAATACACCCCCATACCATCACAGATGCTGGCTTTTGAACTTTACGCCTCGAACAATCCGGATGGTTATTTTTCTCTTTTGTCCAGAGGACACAACGTCCACAGTTTCCAATAACTATTTGAAATGTGGACTTGTCAGACCACATAACACTTTTATACTTAGCATCAGTCCATCTTAGATGAGCTCGGGCCCAGGGAAGCCGGCGGCGTTTCTGGGTGTTGTTGATACATGGCTTTCGCGTTGCATAGTAGAGTTTTAACTTGCACTTACAGATGTAGCGACCGACTGTAGTTACTGACAGTGGTTTTCTGAAGTGTTCCTGAGCCCATGTGGTGATATCCTTTACACACTGATGTCGATTTTTGATGCAGTACCGCCTGAGGGATCGAAGGGCCGTAATATCATCGCATACGTGCAGTGATTTCTCCAGATTCTATGAACCTTTTGATGATGTTTAGGAAATCCCTAAATTCCTTGCAATAGCTGGTTGAGAAATGTTGTTCTTAAACTGTTGGACAATTTGCTCACACATTTGTTGACAAAGTGGTGACCCTCGCCCCATTTTTGTTTGTGAACGACTGAGCATTTCATGGAAGCTGCTTTTATACTCAATCATGGCACCCACCTGTTCCCAATTAGCCTGTTCACCTGAGGGATGTTCCAAATAAGTGTTTGATGAGCATTCCTCAACTTTCTCAGTCTTTTTTGCCACTTGTGCCAGCTTTTTTGAAACATGTTGCGGGCATCAAATTCTAAATGAGCTAATATTTGCAAAAAAATAACACAGTTTTCCAGTTCGAACGTTAAGTATCTTGTCTTTGCAGTCTATTCAATTGAATATAAGTTGAAAAGGATTTGCAAATTATTGTATTCTGTTTTTATTTACCATTTACACAACGTGACAACTTCACTGGTTTTGGGGTTTGTAGATGTCAGGGAAACCCTGTTTTTTCCTGAGCCCATGTGTATAGTGTGTATATTAATGATGTATAGTCACTAGACTGTAGTGACTATACATCATTATCTAGATTTATCTACAGCCTACTTAAGTTTTGATGATGTTTCTCCGGTCTTTCAGCCACAGGCTCCGCGGACAAGAGTTTGATGGTCTGGAATCTGTCCCCCAAAGGGAGGTCTCTGCGCTTCGTCAACCATCAGGACACCGTCACCGCGGTCCAGTTCTGTCCCGTGGGGAGCCTGGTGGCCACCTCGTCCAAGGACAAGATGGTGCGACTGTGGAAGCCGTCCATGTAGGTCGTCTTTAACTACCCTCTTTAAACAAGAAGTTAAAAGACACAATAGGGCTGGACAATTAGTCATTTTCAATTTTTAATTTCCATTTTGGCTCCTCATCAACACAACACAACAGATGAGATGTGTTGTGTGTGTATGATTGTTTGTACATGGATGTTACTGACAGTGGGTTTCTGAAGTGTTCCTGAGCCCATGTGGTGATATCCTTTACACACTGATGTCGCTTGTTGATGCAGTACAGCCAGAGGGATCGAGGGTCACGGGCTTAGCTGCTTACGTGCAGTGATTTCTCCAGATTCTCTGAACCCTTTGATGATATTACGGACCGTAGATGGTGAAATCCCTAAATTCCTTGCAATAGCTGGTTGAGAAAGGTTTTTCTTAAACTGTTCAACTATTTGCTCACGCATTTGTTGACAAAGTGGTGACCCTCGCCCCATCCTTGTTTGTGAATGACTGAGCATTTCATGGAATCTACTTTTATACCCAATCATGGCACCCACCTGTTCCCAATTTGCCTGTTCACCTGTGGGATGTTCCAAATAAGTGTTTGATGAGCATTCCTCAACTTTATCAGTATTTATTGCCATCTTTCCCAACTTCTTTGTCACGTGTTGCTGGCATCAAATTCTAAAGTTAATGATTTTTTGCAAAAAAAATTAAATGTTTATCAGTTTGAACGTCAAATATGTTGTCTTTGTAGCATATTCAACTGAATATGGGTTGAAAATGATTTGCAAATCATTGTATTTCGTTTATATTTACATCTAACACAATTTCCCAACTCATATGGAAACGGGGTTTGTAACATTAATGTACAAACAATCATACACACACACAACCCATCTCATCTGTTGTGTTGCTGTGAACGACATCATGGATGTAACATCAAAGTACAAACAATCATACACACACAACACACCTCATCTGTTGTGTTGTTGTGAACGACATCATGGATGTAACATCAATGTACAAACAATCATACACACACAACCCATCTCATCTGTTGTGTTGCTGTGAACAACATCATGGATGTAACATCAATGTACAAACAATCATACACACACAAACACATCTCATCTGTTGTGTTGTTGTTGTGAACGACATCATGGATGTAACATCAATGTACAAACAATCATACACACACAACACATCTTATGTGTTGTGTTGTTGTGAACGACATCATAGATGTAACATCAATGTACAAACAATCATACACACACACAACCCATCTCATCTGTTGTGTTGTTGTGAACGACATCATGGATGTAACATCAAAGTACAAACAAGCATACACACACAACACACCTCATCTGTTGTGTTGTTGTGAACGACATCATGGATGTAACATCAATGTACAAACAATCATACACACACACAACCCATCTCATCTGTTGTGTTGTTGTGAACGACATCATGGCTGTAACATCAAAGTACAAACACGCATACACACACAACACACCTCATCTGTTGTGTTGTTGTGAACGACATCATGGATGTAACATCAATGTACAAACAATCATACACACACAACACATCTCATCTGTTGTGTTGTTGTGAACGACATCATGGATGTAACATCAAAGTACAAACAATCATACACACACAACACATCTCATCTGTTGTGTTGTTGTTGTGAACGACATCATGGATGTAACATCAATGTACAAACAATCATACACACACAACACATCTCATCTGTTGTGTTGTTGTGAACGACATCATGGATGTAACATCAATGTACAAACAATCATACACACACACACAACACATCTCATCTGTTGTGTTGTTGTGAACGACATCATTGATGTAACATCAATATACAAACAATGATACACACACAACACATCTCATCTGTTGTGTTGTTGTGAACGACATCATGGATGTAACATCAATGTACAAACAATCATACACACACAACACATCTCATCTGTTGTGTTGTTGTGAACGACATCATGGATGTAACATCAAAGTACAAACAATCATACACACACAACACATCTCATCTGTTGTGTTGTTGTGAACGACATCATGGATGTAACATCAATGTACAAACAATCACACACACACAACACATCTCATCTGTTGTGTTGTTGTGAACGACATCATGGATGTAACATCAATGTACAAACATTGATACACTCACAAAACATTTCATCTGTTGTGTTGTTGTGAACGACATCATGGATGTAACATCAATGTACAAACAATCATACACACACACACAACACATCTCATCTGTTGTGTTGTTGTGAACGACATCATTGATGTAACATCAATATACAAACAATGATACACACACAACACATCTCATCTGTTGTGTTGTTGTGAACGACATCATGGATGTAACATCAATGTACAAACAATCATACACACACAACACATCTCATCTGTTGTGTTGTTGTGAACGACATCATGGATGTAACATCAAAGTACAAACAATCATACACACACAACACATCTCATCTGTTGTGTTGTTGTGAACGACATCATGGATGTAACATCAATGTACAAACAATCACACACACACAACACATCTCATCTGTTGTGTTGTTGTGAACGACATCATGGATGTAACATCAATGTACAAACATTGATACACGCACAAAACATTTCATCTGTTGTGTTGTTGTGAACGACATCATGGATGTAACATCAATGTACAAACAGTGGTTGCAATTTGAGAGGATTTTTTTTTTAACTCTTCAAGCTCAGAACAACACTTCTCCCCTTCACAATAACAGCGCTGTGGGCAACATACAGTGGGGCTACGCTAACAAAATAAAGGTTTCAAAAAAGTACCTTACACAAGCATAATGTACTGAAAACACATTTACACAATTAGTATGCTTTGACTTCAAATATTGGACTCAATTGGCATCAATAAATGTGAGGATTTTTGTATTTCATTAACCAACATTTTATTTAATGTTATTTATTACAACAAACTGTACACACTCTATGGTGGTAAAATAAGATGCACTTTTAAAATCAGATCAATCACACTTTTAAATTGACTATAAGATTTTTTTAAATATATTTTTTTCAATATTATTGAATTGAATCATCAAACAATTTAATTGCAATTAATTGCAGCAAATAATGACTTGCAATTAAACATTTTTTCAAATAAATTAAATTGAAAAAGCCCAATATTTTGATATCAAAGCAATTTTACTGTTGTAATGTCATACACAGACATTTTTATATTTGTTCAAAACAGTTCAAAATAAGTCATTATTTAGTGATTACATCATCACGTCTTATTGACCTCATCAGTGACGTACACTATAACAACACACCTTTCAGGTCATTTAAATAAATAATGCAATTAGTCTGTGTTTATACGTGATTAAT